>NC_059294.1:25231971-25251971 GCF_017591435.1 Portunus trituberculatus
GCCTCACAGCAACCCTTGTCCTGCGGTACCCGTCTCCCTGAACAGCGAGCCTCTTCACCCGCTGTAGCTATGATGCAACGCCCCCTCCTAACATTGTACCTTAGCAAACCCCGCGTGGGTTAGAGTGAGGAGGATGTAGAGGAAATAAACAGAGTGGGACGTGTGAGGGGGAAATTCCAACGTGTGATAACTTAGGGAGAACTAGTACAGACGATTCATAGTTAGGGTGGTGGTGGTGGTGGTGGAGGGGGGGTTGTGATGGTGTCCACGGTCTCTCCTTCATCTCCCGGGGAAGGTGGTGACGGAGTGCATAAAGGAAGGAGCAGAATTATTTGGGAAAGATAAGGTAATCACGGTTGTGGTTGGTGGTTTATGGTAGACGGCGCTTTGGCTGTAATTAGAGGACACACACACACACACACACACACACACACACACACACACACACACACACACACACACACAAACACACACACACGCGCGCGCGCGCACGCAAAGAAAAAGTGGAACATGTAAATGAGGAGAAAAAATGGGCTTGGTTTTTATGAATGGGATAAGCACAGGAAGTCTGACTTGCGGGTGGGAAGGGGAAGGGATTTCCTTGTTAGTTTCATTAGTGCGAAGAGTTTGTGTGAAGCTGGGAAAAACAGTGAATAGTTTGTTTGAAGATTTAGGCAGAAACGTTTAGATAGGAGTTAGAAAGAGCAAAAGAGGTTAGTATGTATGAGGGAAGGATGATACAGTATATTAGACAAATATGAGAAGAGGCATAGCTACCATTATTGTCAGTGGCGAAAACACTGGCGTTGTGAGCGAGCAAGGCCTCCACCACTCCCTTCCGCCCCAGCCAGGCTGCCTCGTGCAGCGCCACCTTCCCTGCAGCAGAACCAGTGCGTCATTCCCTCCTGACAGACTCATTCCCCTGACTTAACATAATTACTTTTAAAATGATTCTTGATATAGCACGGTATTAAAAGTTTGTGTTGCATAAACCATTCAAATATTCCAATTGCTCCTTTTGATTGCCACCAAAAATTGTATGTTTATCAGTAATCAATATAACATGAAAGAAAAACGTTGTATTTCCTTTCTCATGACCAGCCATTCATGTTCTATAAAGCCGAATCACGTGTAAATATTTACTGTCATGGGAGGCATACTAACCAGCGGCGTCGACAGCTGCCACATCGGCGTCGTATTCGAGTAGAAGGGTGACGATGTCCTCCCGGCCAAACGAGGCGGCGTCATGCAATGCAGTCTTTCCTGGGGAGGAGGGTGTGTTTTGATCCATGTGTCGTTTTGTTTTGAAGGTGGCAGCTCTGCTTGACAGGGTTAATTGCGTATACAAAGTAATCACAGAAGTGTAGATCCGCAATAAACATGAACATTTTGTATAAGCTGGTTAAATACGAAAATAAGCTTCATCAGCAAGAAGACAGCGACGCAGCATTACTATAAAGCCAAAACTAACTAGCGATTATTAAGAAGAGTAATTTTTTACACTATTATGTAGTTCACAAGAGCTTGGACATTCATCTACGTAAGCTGGAAGATTTAGTACAGGAGACTATACAGCATAAACACGGAGCCATCTAACAAAGCACACTACCCCCAACTACTTTCTGGTGCCCTGTGTCACTCATGCCAAATTATGCATAACTACAACTCGTGCCGCTCTACGCCCGTGTCAACTACTACCCCTGCCATCAACCATCCCGCGGACATCTTGAAACTTAACCATTCCACCAGGCGCCACCCATGTCAAAACTCTGCCACCTCCACCCTCCCCTCACCTTGGCAATCTACGCAAGCCGCTACAGTCTTCAGACTCACCCCACTTGTCACTCACGGACATGTTGGCCTGGTGGGAGATGAGCTCCTGCACAACGCCCAGACTGCCGCTGCGGGCACCAACCTGCAGCGCTGTCTGCCCTGCGGGAGTCACATCACCGCCCTCAGTCTCAGAGGGACCCCATGCATCCCGTGGGGTCTATTCAAAGGTCACTCACCAGGAACACTTGTTCTATGTGACGCCTTGTTGACTGTTTATTTTTGTTGCAGAGGTTATTTAAGGGTGGTGGGAGAGAGAGAGAGAGAGAGAGAGAGAGAGAGAGAGAGAGAGAGAGAGAGAGGTACTTTTGGCCTGGCATGAGGCCGAGAACAAACTATTTGAAATGACTTTGAAGTAATTTATAAAGTAGTGCTGCATCACGAGCTTAAGTACAATTATTAAAATGTTTGATTATGATGATCATCATCATTATAACATTCATTTATTTTCTTATTTATTTATTTAATTATTTGCTTATTTATTTATTTATTTATTCATTCATTCATTCATTTATATATATATATATATATTATATATATATATATATATATATATATATATATATATATATATATATATATATATATATATATATATATATATATATATATATATATATATATATATACCTCAACTTTGTTTATCTATGACCATTTGTTAATTTTGAGCTAGCATGCACACACACACACACACACACACACACACACACACACACACACACACACACACACACACACACACACACACACACACACACACACACACACTTATAAGATTGCTGCTGGTGGGAAGAACGATCATAGTTTCTTGACATGGTTCCGTACTTACTGTTGGTGACGAGAGGCTGCGAATGAGATGAGACATGACTCACCGCTATTAGTAATAATAATGTTAATAGTAATAATAATAATAATAATAATAATAATAATAATAATGATAATAATAATAATAATAATAATAGTGATAATGATACCTGTTTCATCCGTGCTGTCGATTGGAATACCGTCGTCCAGCAGCGCCCTGACTTCCTGTATGCGTCCCTCCCGCGCTGCCGATATCAGTACCGCGGCCTCACCTGCGGCGGGGGCAGGAGGCAGTTGGGGACACTGATCTACCAGTCATGTACTACGTACCTCACACACAAACACTAGCCACCAGGGATTCCGAGGAAAACAAAAATATCACATTCATCTCTCTCTCTCTCTCTCTCTCTCTCTCTCTCTCTCTCTCTCTCTCTCTCTCTCTCTCTCTCTCTCTCTCTCTCTCTCTCTCTCTCTCTCTCTCTCTCACACACACACACACACACACACACACACACACACACACACACACACACACACACACACTTAAACAGTGTTTTCATCTCCCCCATCTCGTATCGATGACCATATCCAGAAAGACGGTACCTGCTCACTATTTGTTCACACTCACCCGGTGAAGCGCCAGTCAACGAGGGCAGGATATTGAGGACTGTCAGTAGCAAGGCCGCTACCTTCACCCGGAATGCCATTTTCCCTCGTGGTGTTATGGAGGGCGTTCCGTGTCCCGCCAGGTGGCATGCGCGTTAGCCAGGTGACTATATAGAGAAACAGCAGAGGCACGCAATCATAGCCACAGTGCCAAGTGCAGGTGCCAGGTACAGAGCAGTGTGGCTTCCCTGCCTCTGACCGGGATGGGGGGACAGAAGGCACAAGAAAACGCAGAGTATCTGTAGTCCACTATATTTCGTCTGTTCCGCAATGCTATTTTAACGCTGCGCTGGTCGGCGAGGTACTATGCCCAAGGTCGAAGACCTTGGTGTGGCCAACATCCAACACACTGCTCGCCCTGGTGACCAACGTGTTTCCAAGGTCCTTGATCTTTGTACCCAGGTTGCACGTTTGTCCCCTACCTTCACCAGAAAGGAAGTTATAGTAACAGTAACAATAGTAATAGATGAATAGTAGGGAAACCGTCGCACTCAACTTGTTTTTTGTCACTTGGTGATTTGTGATCGAAGTGTTTACTAATACTACCAATCAAATTTTTCCACTTATACACAGCTGGGCTAAATCATTTGAATGTTCGATGTCTTGCTGTGAGAAACTCCTTTTAATGTTGCAAGTTAATTCTTCTCGATCGCGGTCTGTGATCCTTTGATAAACTGGGAGAGCATCACCACTGGGCGGCACGAGTGTTTGTGCCGGAGTAAGGAGGAAGGGAGAACTGAGAACGTGACCTGCCACGCCGAGAGGCACCCACAGACTCCCGCCATCACCTCACATCCCTCCCCCCCACACGCCCACTTTGTTTAATAATACTTACATTCACGCCCGCAACTCCCTCAGACTTTTGGCAGCAGAGGGCTCTGGTAGCGGGATGTGGTGATCCCATCTTCCTGGTAACGATAACGATGCGCTGAGTGGACAGGATTCATCCCTTATTTTCCTGGAATGACTAACAGACTAGTATGATCCTTTCTGTACTTACTACGGAGATATTTACGTACACATGTATGCCAGACACGTGTTCTGGTCCGTAATCCAGTCTCACTCTTTACAAAAGTACAATTTACATTGATAATCATTCCTCCTTAAGCAAGATATAGTATAAATTCGTTTGATCTGAACTTTTGATTGATACCTTTTATCTTATTTATATATTTGCTTTTCATTTATTTATTTATTTATTTATTTATTTAGAATATATCACAGAACAACTGAACTGTAACAGTAAGCGTCACTGTTTTTACCTGTACTGCACACTTGTGGACTGTTATGTGCTTCTTTTACCGCCTCTAGGCCTACCGGTGAACATGACAGTACAGTACTAAGCATACGCCTTTATTTACTTTCTTTTTCTTTTTCTTCCGTTTTACATAATTTTATGTAAAATTATGTAAAATGTCAATAGCACCCATGGACCTAAAATATTCTTAAGCCCACCTAAATTATTTGATGTAATCTTTTTTTTTTTTTTTTAGTGATGACAAATTTAATATAAATATGCAGGAATATGAGATTAAATAGATAATTATATAACTTGTCATTATTCATCATCAATCATTTGGTTTCCCTTCACTTCAGAGTGGAAGGTGGAGACTCTTTGTCAGCGCGTATTATCCAATGCAATCCTTTCCACCAGTAACGGCCAGGTGTGGCCTTGAGTTTGACACCTGTGATTTAAAGGCTAACATTACCATTACGGTAATAACAGGAGACTAACAATATTGCTTTTCAACCATTTAGATGTTTTGTGTTTTCTGTGTAATTCTAATAGTGCCAAAAATTTGTGAGCAAAAAATCGTGCAAGTGCAAAAATTCTGAATCAAGGAGGTTGTGCACAAACAATATATCTTTGTGTGGACATCCAGCCTCTATTTTCCAGGCAAGAAAGTTTCTTTGCACCAGAACCTCCTCTGTTTTCAGGTCAACTCTGTAGTGCTTTGAAAGTTCTTTTATGCTGCTATCATCTGTGCAACGTTTCCCTGTTTGCAAGTTGCCTGGTAGGTTTTCCATGCAGCAACACTGTCCTTATGTGGGCCATTTCATGCTTACCAAAGATGACTATAGCTTTCTTCCATTTCCAGTTTTAACCATTTAGATTTCTTCAGCGTTTGTTGTGTAATTATAATACAGTGCAAAAAAGTTGTAAGCGAAAAGATCTTGCAAGTGCAATTTTTTTTTTTTTTTTTTTTTTTTTTTTTTTTGCATGCGCGCATTGCACGCTCGTTTCTTGTGAACATCCTGGGCGTTAAGCGCCCCCTGTTAAAACCCCTGATAGCACCAAGCAAACAAATACAATAGTTATTCTTGCAAAGTACATTTTCTTTTAAAACTTTCAGTATTTTTCAGGGTAACCAAGTTAAAGTGTGTGTGTGTGTGTGTGTGTGTGTGTGTATTTTTCAGGGTAACCAAGTTAAAGTGTGTGTGTGTGTGTGTGTGTGTGTGTGTGTAATTATTCACCTCGGTCGCCTTTTGGTCACCCAGCCAGTCTTCCCCATCACGGAGCGAGCTCAGAGCTCATAGACCGATCTTCGGGTAGGACTGAGACCACAACACACTCCACACACCGGGAAAGCGAGGCCACAACCTCTCGAGTTACATCCCGTACCTATTTACTGCTAGGTGAACAGGGGTCACACATTAAGAGACTTGTCCAGTTGCCTTGCCGCGCCGGGACTCAAACCCGGCCCTCTCGATTGTGAGTCGAGCGTGCTAACCACTACATTACGCGGTGTAGTGTAGTGTGTGTGTGTGTGTTTCACTGTTTGATCTGCTGCAGTCTCTGACGAGACAGCCAGACGTTACCCTACAGATCGAGCTCAGAGCTCATTATTTCCGATCTTCGGATAGGTCTGAGACCAGGCACACACCACACACCGGGACAACAAGGTCACAACTCCTCGATTTACATCCCGTGTACGGTGTACCTACTCACTGCTAGGTGAACAGGGGCTACACATGAAAGGAGACACACCCAAATATCTCCACCCAGCCAGGGAATCGAACCCCGGTCCTCTGGCTTGTGAAGCCAGCGCTCTAACCACTGAGCTACTGGGTGTGTGTGTGTGTGTGTGTTTCATCTTCATAAACTTACAACTTATGTTCGGTTGCATTATCAGTTTTTTTTTTTTTTTTTTTATTCAAAATGTCACTTAATTGCTGCTTAGGGAGTTAATGTACAGACATACAAATTTTGTTTTTCTCTGTTCCTTGATCTTTTCGCACTTCACGTCCGTTTCTATAATCTTTTTTAAGGATAAGCTTAAAGGATAAGCTTCCCCCTTGGTATTTCATCTCTTCTTACTTGTTTTAATGTTTCGTCTACATGGCAACTCTTTCTTGATGTTTCTTAATGTGGCTTGTGTTTGCACCCTTTCCACTATGTCTGGTCTAGTACTGTCTATCAGCATGCTTCATCTTCACTAGAATGTTCCGTTTACACACACACACACACACACACACACACACACACACACACACACACACACACACATTTATTCATTTATTTATTTACAATTATAATCATATGAATAAATAAATATGTAAATCAAGTGAGAGATTATATAAGTAAACAAGCAAGGAAGAAAAATAATACAAATGAAGTTAATCTTTTCATCATTTTGTATCATCCCCTTTCCTCCCACACTTTTCATTTCCATTAATCTCATTCCCCATCAGAATCTTCTCCCGCAACCTGATGAGAGAGAGAGAGAGAGAGAGAGAGAGAGAGAGAGAGAGAGAGAGAGAGAGAGAGAGAGAGAGATTCCCTTTACTTTATTGTCCCGTACAGTGATGGAAAAAAAAAATGGATGTAAGTTCAAGTTATTCAGCATAATCCAACTCGATCGATGGAAGAATTAATTACTCAGCTCTTTTCTTTTTTTGCCTTTTTTTAATAATTATATATATATATATATATATATATATATATATATATATATATATATATATATATATATATATATATATTCCGGTAGGATCACTCAGGTGATGATCATGAATTGTTGCATAGGCTATTAATAATAATGATATTAATGATAAATGTCATTAGAGAAAATATCCATGAAACATAAAGGAATAATTTATTAGCCACTTCATTAGCTCTAGAGAATAAGTCAACGTGTATGAAGTTTCTATACGGGATGTCTGTTTTGCTAGTTGGGTGGGGTGGGCGTGCAGGCGGCAGGTGCTGGGACACCTGTGGCGCCCTGCGAGGGACAGCCAACACCTGGCAGTGTGTGGCTCGACTCCTTGTCGTCTGCTGCTCTCATCGCCTCAAATAAAGCAGGACCCAATAGTAACGCCATGTTCATGTTTCATCATACTCATGTTATAACATGAAGGTAATGTTGTCTTAGTGCGCGAGTGCAAGGCTAAGGTACCCCTCAAATATTTCGTTTTCTCTTGCATATAGTATGTGTATATTTATTTATTTTTGCCCCGAGCATCGAGATATTCAGGTTTGGGTGTAGGTCACCTGACAAACATTGCATTGAACCATGTCATTATTCCAGCGCAGGTGACATTCAAGACTCATGAAAAAGGCAGTCAGAGGACATGAGGTGCTTACAAACACCTTACGGGGCGATGATGAAATTCTCCTACTGTAGTTGTTTCCCAGAGCCTCCGCACACAGATGTCCGTGCGCCGACTCAAGTAGTTCTGCAAACTTACTCGAATTCTCGATAGATATTGCGGAGTAGATTTTTCATAAAACGAAATGTTTACTGCGCATCTGCATGATATGTCTCTCGAGTCAAAATATCTTGTCATTACAGTTTTACATATGAAGATCCTACGAGCTTACGTCATACCTTTCCAGGGAATAGTACTAGTTATTATTAACCAATAGGGAAGTGAAATTCAACTGAAATCAGCCAATGAAAATCATGTTTATATCGCCGTATGGTAAGGAGATGAAACCTTTCATATCACGTGAACATTAAGGAATAATTTATTTAACATCCGTTCAGGAACCACTTTGTAAACCATGCATGAGTCATCCTAGTTATTGTATAATCTTTTAGAATATTAAATCATTTTATATGAATAACAAAAGTATACGAGTAAACGATGCTTATTGCTATTATCGATAATATTTTGTAAGTAACGGTGACCTTTGGTGCGAAATTTAATGAAATATCATGAAGCGTGGTGACATGTGGCAATCTTGGTGGCGGAGCAATACAGGGGCGGGTGGCGGCGGGCGGGCGGGGGTCCGGTGTGACGCTGTGACGGAGCTCTGACGTGGACCCTGACGTAGCCGCTCATCTTCCAGTAGGAGTTCGAGTTGAGCGTCCCGACTGTCGACGTAACGGCCAGGTAGGTCCCCATCAACAAGTTCCCGCCATCCTGTCATCCGTTCGACCGCCCGGCACGGCACCGTAGGCCTCCGCCCAAATTTTGGCGATAAACATGGCCACATATGAGAACTGTAGGCAATGGCGCAGAGAAATGGAAGCTACAGTCGCGGGTTTACAGGAAACAAGACCGTCGTGGTGCTGATACTTTATTAGATAACCAGAGCGACGTAATTACGCCATTAGTGTTGAACACTAGATGTCAGGTGAAGCAATGGTGCCAATAAGGGCAGTATGTTGTTAGGGGGCGGAAGATAATCAATGTCTGCAGGTGCACTACGCAGGTGTTGCGCACCAACTGTTGCCTTTCTTAACATTTTTTTTCTCACTTAATGAGAGTTATGGGTTGGTATGATGCTAATTACGTGCCGAATGTAGGAGGGCTGCGCGTGACTGTCCACTGTCGAGGGCCGTGGTGCGGAAACCTGGTGTGGCAGGTCTGACTGGTAGCGGCCTAGCACACTGGTGGGGCTTCGTTCAGATACTCTGATAACATGTTAACACTTCCCGCGCTCACATATTATTTTCATTTACGTGGGTAAAATATGTACACGAAGGAAGTTGTTACGTGGCGGGCGTACACCGTCTTGTAGCTGCATGATGTGAGGCGGGCTGGCCTGCCGTGGCCCTGTCATGCGTTGCTACGTGGGCGGCAGCCGCAGCACACCTGACAAATCTTGTGATGTGTTGCCGCCTCTGCAGTGGCGTGTGGTCGTGGATTGAGCACCGTTTTTTTTTTTTTTTTTTCATTGTTTTGGATGTTTATCTAGTTAGGAAATCCATTTAATTGTTTTATATTTTTCATAAGCGAATTAAGGAAGGGCAAGTGGGTGCTGCTCAGTTGCCACTCTGAGGCAGACAAAAAGTGGACTAGCACCTTGAATAATACAGGAAAGGCCGAACAAGGCGGTGGTGGTAGTGGACTACAAGGTGCGGGGTGCGGGGACAGTTAGTTATTCCCGATAGATTGATTGCAAATTCTCTGGTCGCGTAGGTACGTCGCGGGGGAGGAAGAGGGCTGTGTTGCCTCATTCCTGTCCGTGAGGTGTCACAGGCGGAGTGGCTGACTGGCTGGCGACGGGAGGTAGCTGAAGCTGATGGTGGTGTAGTGTGGTGGCTGTAGGCGGAGCTTGAAGATGGGATGGGGGAGTGGCAGACCGGATGCACCTTATCGGAGGAGCAAAAATTGTATGGAGGTTGTTGATAAGACTGTCATTATACCATGAAGCTAAAATACTGTTAAGTTATAATGCAATATTTTTGGAAAGCCATCTTTCAGACAATGGCGTTATAAATCAAAAGATGTGATTGTGATTTGATAAATACAGGATAGGGCGAGATGCAACTGTGGGAAGTCACGTGTAGTAATTTGTCTGGTGTGTGTGTGTGTGTGTGTGTGTGTGTGTGTGTGTGTGTGTGTGTGTGTGTGTGTGTGTGTGTGTGTTCTACTCATTGCTCGCAAGACTTGCGGTGATCTGTTTGGTAGACTGCAGACAGCCAGACAAAGCTTCCTTTATAAATAAAGAAATAAAAAAAAAGTGTGTGTGTGTGTTTAAAAACAACGACGAATAGAAGGGGATTTTAACAAGGAAATGATTATGATAATGCAAATTATTATTATTATTATTATTAGTAGTAGTAGTAGTAGTAGTAGTTTAGTAGTAGTAGTATGCTTGTTAGTAATAATTGTTATAGTAATTATAATGATTTTTGTTATGACTTATAAATGTTTGGTCTGGAGGCATAAACGTCTTAAAAATAAATTACAAAATAAAAAGAAAATAATAATGATCAGCATGGCAATTAAAAAAAAAAAAAATTATAGGGCAGACGAATAATGATAATAATAATAATGATAATGATAAATGTTTGGTGCACTTGGTGACCAGCCGGCGATCAGCAGGCTGTTATGTGGTGGTGTCGGTGTGTGGTCTCGTTGAATGCGTTTGAGGACTGAAGAGCCTCGCAGGCTCGTACCAGTGGAGGTGGGAGAGTATACCGGAGGTGGCGGAAATGGTGAAGGGTGCCATGTCGCTGCCGCCCCTTGCTATAAAGTAACAGTGGTTGGGGACGGACAGTGATTGTTTGTGGAAAAGTAAGCAGCTAATAGCTACACATGTTCGTACATCTTTAAGAAATATATATCCGTGTGTGTGTGTGTGTGTGTGTGTGTGTGTGTGTGTGTGTGTGTGTGTGTGTGTGTGTGTGTGTGTGTGTGTCCCTCTCTCTCTCTCTCTCTCTCTCTCTCTCTCTCTCTCTCTCTCTCTCTCTCTCTCTCTCTCTCTCTCTCTCTCTCTATATATATATATATATATATATATATATATATATATATATATATATATATATATATATATATATATATATATATATATATATATATATATATATATATATATATATATATATATATATATATATATATATATATATATATATATATATATATATATATATATATATATATATATATATATATATATATATATAAAGTGATGTATTTTACTCATTTGCATTTTATTTGTGTATCTTTTTTAGAGGTGTAATCCATTAATTTTCGGTTATATAAGTGTATGAGTACTTTGTTGTTGCTCATAAAGTACCTAATAAGGATTTCGTAAACCTTTTAAGTATATGCTACGTTATGGTATTCATTGAATGCTGCAGCAATGGGAGGGCGCCGCGTGTCATGAACCAGCCCCTCGCTGCTGTGGTGCACTCGTGTGGCGTATGTGGGAAATTGTGCATATTTGTACTTTGGCATTAAACAGAAGGCATCTTGCGGTGGTGGGTTAAATATATCTGGTGGTGATGATGGTGAGGGCGATGGTAGCGGACCGGCGGGACTGAGAGCAGTGACGTCACCGCCGCGTGTGTCAACCATGACGTCATCACCCTTGTTTATGTGTGGCCTCGGCATTCATGGCGTGCACATTAGACCATATTATTTGCGTTATATAGTATACCAGACCACGTATTGGTAGTACCAGGTCGTATTTTGTGCATTATAATGTGTACGTGAGGGTGGGCAGGCAGCAGGAGGAAAGGTACGGAGGTGGTGGAAGGGGAAGGAAAGGAAGGAAGGTAGGGTTCTGCCAAGACAGTGGCTGAGTTTGTTAGATTGTGGCTTTGTCTTGGTTGTGAGGAGAATCTCAGAGAGAGAGAGAGAGAGAGAGAGCGCTTCCTGTCAAAGGCGAGGAGTCACCCTGACAACATGCTTGCTCTAATAATCATTAGAGAGAGAGAGAGAGAGAGAGAGAGAGAGAGGACTATCATAGATAAGGCATGCTTGATATTAAGCGTTCTTTTATCAGCCTAGAATAAAGGAGAAAAGAATGCATGAAGTTTGGGTTACTTAAGAAAGAACACACTGGCGCAGAGAGAGAGAGTGGGAATGAGGCGACACTATTATAAAGGGATAGTTACTATTACGTAGAATTGGATAGTTATTTTATTTGATATAGTCTTTTTCGTATGACTGTGTCGAGACAGGTGACATTATTGTGTCCCGTCAAATCACACACACACTTCACAAGCCAGAGAACCGGGGTTCGATTCCCCGGCCGGATGGAGATATTTGGGTGTCTCCTTTCACGTGTAGCCCCTGTTCACCTAGCAGTGAGTAGGTACGGGATGTAAATCGAGTTGTGACCTTGTTGTCCCGGTGTGTGGTGTGTGCCTGGTCTCAGGCCTATCCGAAGATCGGAAATAATGAGCTCTGAGCTCGTTCCGTAGGGTAACGTCTGGCTGTCTCGTCAGAGACTGCAGCAGATCAAACAGTGAAACACACACACACACACAGTCGGTGCTATCGTACTTTGGTTGGTTATCTATGTGTCATGTATCTACTCTTGGAATGCGATTTACACTTTATATTGCGATCTGCAAGAATAGTTTTACTGATTAAAGACAAGGAAAAACTTATGTTTTCGAGAGAACATCTAGTTGGAAACTCTGAAGAATGGGTGGAATGTCTGTTGGAGTGTCGAAGCTTTGGTCTCGATTGCTCACGGTACATGTGGCAAAAGCACACTCCATTCCGGCATAGACATCTTCATAGCCCTAACAACAACATCAGGGTCGAGACCTTTGGTATGTTATCTACGAGCCAGTTTGTTACCTAATTTCCAAAGATATGCTTGATATCTACTTCGTTTTATTTTTATTTGATGTATGGGCTGTTTATCGCTAGAAAATTGTTTGTCATTTTTTTTTAATATCTTAATTACGTTTTCTTCCAGTTTTGTTAAGTGATTATGATATTTTACTATGTAGATATCACTCCAAAATTAAATTTGTATGGTTTAGATATTTTTTCTAATAGATCTCTCTCTCTCTCTCTCTCTCTCTCTCTCTCTCTCTCTCTCTCTCTCTCTCTCTCTCTCTCTCTCGCAAACTGAAACGAAACAATGGTAAAAAAGGAAATAGGCAAGAATAACATTGATTTTCCTCTTCTCCGTCCATACCTTGTGAGGCTTCTTTGACTGAACATTGTGTGTGTGTGTGTGTGTTTTATGTTATGGCCTATAGCGCCTGTAGGCATACTTGAAGAGTATATGTGGGAAGCGCTGTTTACCTTCCTCCCATTAGTGGCGCAGGCATTTTTATTTATAGAGGTACCCATATTAGGGCCCATATCACCACCCAAGCGCATCTTTGGTGTAACCACCTAGAACCTGGATATTATGGCGACATGTTAGTAACTTTATACCACTCGACAAATGGCATAGCTTCAAAGCGGTATGTGATGGGATTCGAACCTACGGGTGGACGTCTGCCCGATCCCTCGCTCACCACCTTATCCACTATGCCACCAGTAGTGTTTATTTATATATTTTATTTATTTATTTAGTTTTTATTTATTTTATTTTTATTTTATTTTATTTTTTTTTTGCAGTGGCAGTTCTTGCTGCAGTTTTACTGGTAGCGGTGGCGATGGTGGTAAAAGTAGTAGAAGTGGTAGTGGTAGTGGTGATAATAGTAGTAGTAGCAGAAGTGATGGAGGTGGTGGTGATAGTGTTGCCTTGTCAAAACTTCCACCATCGCCGACTTCTATCTTCTGCCACAATCGCAACAGCTGCGAGAGAGCGTGGTGGTGATAGTGGTGGTAACGGCACTGGTAATGACACTGGGTGATGAATATGATAGTAGCGAACTGTGATGAGGCAATGTTTGGGGGTGGATGGGTGGGTGGGGGGAAGAAAGTGGTGTGTGTGGATGGGAGTGATGGTAGAGGAAAGGGGGTGATTCAGGGAGGAAAAGAAAAAGTTTGGGGATGAAAGAGGGGATATCATGATGAGCATTAGAATTTTGGATTAGTTAAGATCGGGGTGTGGGGGAGAAATGAGTTGGGGGTTTGTGAGTGGGTGTGGGTGTGCGGTTTATTCCGGAGTTGGGTAGTGTGGTGTGGATGTGAGTATTACGTCATCTGCAAGGGAGGGGTTGGGGGAGCCATGACGTAATTGGTGGAGTAGGGGAAGGAAGGGAAGGTCGATGACGTCATGTTCCTTTATGCTGTATGCATTGGAGGAAAGATAGTGTGTTATCGTGCTTTTTTACGTACTGTGTGTGTGTGTGTGTGTGTGTGTGTGTGTGTGTGTGTGTGTTTCTTCTATGTCGTGTTCGTCTTTTGTTCTCCTTTGTCTCGACTTTCATTTGGTGTCACTTCGGTGCCCTGATTTTTTTTTTTTTTTTTTTTTTTCAAGAAAGGAAGGATTATTTTCTCGCTTCTATGTTTTTAGTGTGTGTGTGTGTGTGTGTGTGTGTGTGTGTGTGTGTGTGTGTGTGTGTGTGTGTGTTCGTATGATTTAGATCTTGATTTTTTCTCTCTAGTATTACTTTGAAATTTGAATGTGATACTCCTTCTGTTGGTTTTTCCTTTTCATTGTAGCTGACGTGAGTCTCTCTCTCTCTCTCTCTCTCTCTCTCTCTCTCTCTCTCTCTCTCTCTCTCTCTCTCTCTCTCTCTCTCTCTCTCACCAAACACTATCATGAGTAATTAAAATTATTGTGGGTGTTTGCCTTCCTACCTCGCCTTCGTCATCCTAAGGTATTGTTTCAGCTTCTCACTCTCTTAATATTTACCTTCTATCCACCCCAGCACGTGGCAACTACACATTTACGTCTGCTTTGTTTATAGATCTCCTCCCCCTCCTCCACATAGTGTCCTATCCTCCCCAATCTTCTTCCCCTCCTCCCTGGCAGCGGCCAACGTGCCTTGTTCCCCTTCCCCTCGGCGTCCCCTTGGCTAAGTCGGGTTCATTGTATCGCTGCTAAGAAAACGAGGATTCGCTGGGCTTCCCAAACAGTGCAGGATGAGAACCGTGGGGCTTGCAAAGAAGGGGAGGAGGGAATACACTGGTGACGTTATATGAGAGAGAGAGAGAGAGAGAGAGAGAGAGAGAGAGAGAATGTTACTGTTTTCATTTAGATTCGTGCACATGATGCCACTACTGACCTACATACATTCGCACTACGTAGGTATTCATTGATTAGAAACGCGCAACAGCCCACGTTTCTATCACCAACAACAGCACTACTTCCACCACCACAGCTAATAATAACAGTCACGCTACTACTATTATTACCACGATACCAATTGTTACTTTTTCACTCGTGTCTCTTCAAGAACTGAGTACAGGATTTTACATGAATTGGAAAACCCACTATTGATCAGATAGGGCCTGGGTGACCTTGAGGGGAAGAGGTGAGGAAGGGGAAGTGGTAGCCTGACGTCACCCTTGGCTCCTGGAGGGCTTGAATCGGTTCCCTTATGTTTCCCTTCCTTGGATCGAACTTGTAGGCTTGGCAGGTGATGAGTGGTAGTGGTGGTGATGGTGGTGCTAGTGGTGGTGGTATTTCGCTCTTTCCTTCTTTTCCACAATCTTTTTCTTCTCTTTCTCCTATCCTTCCTAACCTTTCCTCCTTTTCTTCTTTTCTTTTAGTATTATTCCTCCTCCTCCTCCTCCTCCTCCTCCTCCTCCTCCTCCTCCTCCTCCTCCTCCTCCTCCTCCTCCTCCTCCTCCTCCTCCTCCTCCTCCTCCTCTGTAATACAATTTTCAAGTCAGTTCGGCGTGTGCTTCCTCACTTGTACTAAAGTTCTTGTGCTTATAACAATTAATAACACACGCTGCTCTTTTATTGATATACTTTCGTTGGTGGTACTCTAACACGATATTAAACACTATAGCGTGCCATTTACCTCATACGCTGTTATACATACTATAGCAGCACCTAAGGAAAAAAAAAACATTAGTTCTAGAATTTCACCGAGGCGTAAGTCGTGGTTATGTCTGTATAATGAAAAGATTGATTTGGGAACTGTTTGCTTGTATGTGATAGGTGAGGTGAGGACGTGACCGCTAGACTGGAGATGGATGACACGAGAGGTTAGGTGAGGTTAGGTATACACTGCATTCTATAGTAGCTCTCTCTCTCTCTCTCTCTCTCTCTCTCTCTCTCTCTCTCTCTCTCTCTCTCTCTCTCTCTCTCTCTCTCTCTCTCTCTCTCTCTCTCAGACACACACACACACACACACACACACACACATTTTTACCTATCTCCTCTTATTACTCCCTCTTTCCCTTATTCGTTTTCCTCCCCCTCCCGTTTCTTTATCCCTTCCCCACTTCATCTCTCCTCCTCCTCCTCCTCCTCCTCCTCCTCCTTTTCTAAGCCGATTTTCCTCAGACGGCTTAATGAGACCCGCTTGCTATAAAGAGGAGGAGGAAAGAAGAGGGAGAGGTGGTGGTTTCTTTGGTTGTGTATCTGTTCATCGTTAATAGTGGTGATGGTGGTGGTGGTGTGTGTGTGTGTGTGTGTGTGTGTAATTCAGTGTTTGATCTGCTGCAGTCTCTGACGAGACAGCCAGACGTTACCCTACGGAACGAGCTCAGAGCTCATTGTTTCCGATCTTCGGATAGGCCTGAGACCAGGCACACACCACACACCGGGACAACAAGGTCACAACTCCTCGATTTACATCCCGTACCTACTCACTGCTAGGTGAACAGGGGCTACACGTGAAAGGAGACACACCCAAATATCTCCACCCGGCCGGGGAATCGAACCCCGGTCATCTGGCTTGTGAAGCCAGCGCTCTAACCACTGAGCTACCGGGCCGTGTGTGTGTGTGTGTGTGTGTGTGTGTGTGTGTGTGTGTGTGTGTGTGTTGTAGGAAATGCATATCACATCCTACGTAACTCATCCCCCTCACGACACCATTCCTGCGCCTCTGATTTCTTTCCGCGTACTGTATTGATCACCTTCCGTCCCTTTTTTCCTATTATGGTCCGTTTTCCTTCGACATTAATTTACTTGTTTGCGTCGTTCGTCTAATGGTCACTCACGTCTATATATGTGTATGATTGTTCTGGCGTTCTTTATTATTTTTTCCTTTATTTCTTTTCATTATATTCTATTTATTTGTGTGGTGGTTTTATGACTCCTACTAGCATTGTATTCCAAATCCTCACCATCATCCTCCTCCTCTCGTGACTAACCCCTCCCCTAAAACTCCCACCCAGCCAGCCTGAACTGTGCACCCACCCCCACACACACTCCTATTTCCCATTCTTCAAGACACAAACACCCCTACCGTTCAGTCGACTTCCTGGATAGAGGCTCTCTGTTGCATATCGTGTTATCAGCGTGGTTTCAACTTTCACTTATCTTATCACTTAAACGTGTTCACTGCACCGTTTACATGTTACATCTTTTGTTGACATTGTCACACGCTTTCCCCCTCCAGTCGCTTCTTTACTTGTTTGTACGCACACTGTACCGTCAGCATTACCATCAGTGCTGTCATGTCGTACGTACCATCACCTAGTATGTATTGTATATATTTGACTCCTACCGGTTCTTGTAGAGCTCTAAAAACGTCTAGTGTGAAAAGGCGTCACTGTCAGCAAGAGAAGCGGTCCATTTCTTTGAAGTCAGTTGCGTCAGTAATTATTTTTATTTACTCAAAAGTGTTGTTGGAGTGTGTTATCTGGACGCCTTGGTCAGTGAGTAATGAGTTCATTAAGTGATGTACCTCTCTATCGCCATAACTCTTAGATCATATTGCATTTTTTTTTTTTTTACATTCAAAGTACCGACCTACTCCCTCTCTTCATTCCCTCACAATCACCACACACGTCTCTCTCTCTCTCTCTCTCTCTCTCTCTCTCTCTCTCTCTCTCTCTCTCTCTCTCTCTCTCTCTCTCTCTCTCTCTCGTGTGTTGAGAGACAGGTGTCTCCACGTGACGCTGCTGTGGCGAATCTCCTCCTCTTCCTGACATCAAAGTTCGCAACAGACTTCTTTGCAGTGCGCAGGAAAGCTCTGACAGTGACGAACTAGAAATAAGAGTTCTTCAGGGAATGCTCTCTCTCTCTCTCTCTCTCTCTCTCTCTCTCTCTCTCTCTCTCTCTCTCTCTCTCTCTCTCTCTCTCTCTCTCTCTCTCTCTCTCTCTTCTCTCTTTCTTTCTTTCTTTCTTTCTTTCTTTCTTTCTTTCTTTCTCTCTCTCTCTCTCTCTCTCTCTCTCTCTCTCTCTCTCTCTCTCTCTCTCTCTCTCTCTCTCTCTCCTTTTTTTTTTTTTTCCTCCCCACCTTTCCTCCTTCCTCCTCTCCTCTACTCTCCTCTCCTCTAATCTCCTGCCCTGTCCTGTCCTGTCCTATCCTGTCCTCTCCTCCTCTCTCTCCTCTCCTCTCCTCTCCTCTCCTTTTCTTTCCTCTCCTCTCCTCTCCTCTCCTCTCCTCCTCCTCCTCCGTTCATACCTTTCGCGATAAAAAATTCAAATCAGAAATTCACTCCCTCATCCGTCACCTGACAATTTCCAGAGATGAATAATGAATGAGGAGGAACCATTTCTCTCTCTCTCTCTCTCTCTCTCTCTCTCTCTCTCTCTCTCTCTCTCTCTCTCTCTCTCTCTCTCTCTCTCTCTCTCTCTGATTATTTGATTACAGTAGCTATTTTCTATTCAATGTGTTATCTCTTTCGAATTCGTGTGTGTGTGTGTGTGTGTGTGTGTGTGTGTGTGTGTGTGTGTGTAATTCACCTCGGTCGCCTGATGGTCACCCAGCCAGTCTTCCCATTACGGAGCGAGCTCAGAGCTCATAGACTGATCTTCGGGTAGGACTGAGACCACATCAACACACACCAGGAAAGCGAGGCCACAATCTCTCGGGTTACATCCTGTATCTATTTACTGCTAGGTGAACAGGGGCCACACATTGAGAGGCTTGCCCATTTGCCTCGCCGCCTACCGGGACTCGAACCCGGGCCTCTCGATTGTGAGTTGAACGTGCTAACCACTACACTACGCGGTGTGTGTGTGTGTGTGTGATCTTCCTTCCTTCCTTCCTTCCTAAACCACACCTTAATTCCTCTAGTTAATGAGAAGACGATTCGCCTGAGCAAGTTTTTTTTTTTTTTTTTTTTTTTTTTTTTTTTTATACCATGTATGCTTGTTAGGAGATGCAGGATACGGAAAGACATATTAAGATAGGGTTGGATAGGGTATGGCACACAGCTAAGAAGATAGATAATGCTAGGATAGGATACCGTTGTGGAGAGTAGGGTGGGCAGAGCAGATGGATTGGAGACAAAGTGTTATAAGATAGGAGATGGATTTGTATTCTGAAATATATCCGTGTTTTATCTCTATCCGGTTTTGCAGTTACTGTAGAAGTTATTTAGGTTCGCAAGGGTGGTTTCAAGGTTTTATACTGTTGGTTGAACAAGTGTTAAGCTTCATAAACCGAAATAAACACCCCACGTGAATTAGAATCGCGACTTATTTTATCGGGCTGTGGTGGAAGTGATTGCGGTTTTATGAGTACAGTACCAAAGTATTTTCAAGATTTTTGTATTGGCTGAACAAGAATTTTGCAGCATGGACGGGAAAAAGACATTCGAGAGAACACGAATCTCGCTAGCCCTCTGTTATCTGGCTGTACTGGAAGTTGTTGCGGTTTTCAAGGTTTTCAGTGTTGGCGTATGCATCATGAACAGGGGAAAAAGATCCCCACAAGAACTCGAATCTCGAGTTTTTTACTGGGGTTTTGTAGAAATTATTGAGGTTTTCAAATGTGTTTTTGTGATTAATTTATGAACGAGGATTATGTTTCGTCAATGAATAGTAATAATAATAATAATAATAAAGAAAAAAGCTTACTAATCTTTAATCTCCGCCGCCTTTGAACATTTTTATGAGAGCAAAGTGTAGGTCCTTTTTTATTATTATTATTATTATTTTTTTTTTTTTTTTTTTTTTTTTTTTTTTCCAGCTCGGCAAGATGATGAGCAGTGGGATAGGTCAGGGAAAACAAACACAACACACA
>NC_059294.1:25256971-25384471 GCF_017591435.1 Portunus trituberculatus
TTTAATAATTACTTAATCGCGAAGACATAATGTGTCATGTGTATATACGTTATCCTAATTCTGAAGGGGAAAAATGATAGAGGTATATATACTATCATAGCACCAGTATTCGTCATCCACTTTTTCATACATAGAGAAGTATAACTTATCTAAAGTATTGTATGGACAGAAAACTCGGTGCGCCTCAGTCCACTCCAACGCCTGACGCCATATCAGTCCATGTCAACATGGCGCAGTGTCGGGAGGCTTGTCAGAATGTTGCCCGCGGAGAGGCGTCGAGCAACGGCCTGGGGTCACTCGGGAGAATGTCGCAAGTGTCACAGGGACTTATTTTGTGTAACAGGAAACCGCTTATCTCGAGTATGTGACCGCTGGTAAAGGGAAGGGTGAAGGCTTGCTAGTGTGCACGGCAAGCCGCCTAATGCACTGCCATACACTGGACTAAACGGCGTGTGTTAAGCGATTCACTGTTATACGAAATAGCAGGAATTGAAGTAATGCAAGAAATCTTTTCACGCTTCTACAAGTAAGAAAGGGATTAAAGAGAATAAATTTTACAGTTTGTACTCACTTTGAAGATTGGAAGTGGCTTTAGAACAAGTGAAAATGTCTCAAAATGATTACTACGAAGGGAAAGATGTACTAGATAGATGTTTGATGGTTGAAGGTTACGATGTTTGTGATGCAGAAGATACGCTACATACTTCTTATTAGAAGTCTAATATTTTTGCTTTAAGTACCTAATAATGACGTGAGTTGCATCAAACATAGCAGTAGTAGTTGAATGTCTAGATTGTTATCCACAGTATTGAGAAAGCTGGAGTAAGAGTGTGTATATATATATATATATATATATATATATATATATATATATATATATATATATATATATATATATATATATATATATATATATATATATATGTGTGTGTGTGTGTGTGTGTGTATATATATATATATATATATATATATATATATATATATATATATATATATATATATGTGTGTGTGTGTGTGTGTGTGTGTGTGTGTGTGTGTGTGTGTGTGATGCATTAGATACTTTATATTGCTCATCTCTTAAGTACTCAGTAACATGTATCGCATTAAAGTATGCAGTTGTAGTTGAATATATAGTTTATTATCAGTAGTATTTGGAAAACTGGAAGAGGAGAAGTAAATACGCACTCTATGATTTGTGTATCGCAACATGTGTTGTAAGTATCCAGGTGGACAGGTAGCTCGTATCGTGTCGAGAATGCTTTTTAGGGAGCATCAGTGGAGGTAAGAATACATACTTAAGGGAAGAAAGCCTTACTGGTCAGCTGTGGGTGTTATACTTAAGAGTTGTGATGTGTGTGCGGGATATTTCTAGTGCCGGCTGTTTTTTAGGAGATTAGAGAGTGTCAGGCGGTGTACGGGGGGCCGGCGTAGGAGTGGACGGCGCTGATAAGGAGGCGGTGGAGGAGTGCCTGATAAAAGATGAAAAGAGGGTGGAGACTTGCCATGGCGTGACCTATTTGATTCTCTCTCTCTCTCTCTCTCTCTCTCTCTCTCTCTCTCTCTCTCTCTCTCTCTCTCTCTCTCTCTCTCTAAGGAAGTGCCAGTTCATCATTTCAGGAGACTAACCAGTAACGAGTGAGTTCCCTGAAGGAGCGACCACTGAGCTTTCCTCCTCAGCGGTAGTCACAGCAGTTCTGGGGAAGATGCTAAACACACACACACACACACACACACACACACACACACACACACACACACACACACACACACACACACACACACACACACACACACACACACACGGGGGTGGGGAGGACAGTAAGGAAGTCGTCGTGAAATCCCCGGCATGTGTGTCCGCGGCGTGGTTAGCATGCCTCCCATCGCCTCGTGGTGGTGGTGGTGCATATTGCCAATAAGCTGGTCGCGCTTGTGGAAGGGTTGAACGTGACCCGGTGCGCTACCTCCAGTGTCGGCAGGTGGTCCCGCGCGTGCCTCGATACACCTCATGACTGCTTAGGCCGCACCCTTTTCCCTGCACCCATGAGCAAACCGCTACCCTCGACTTTCCTGCCCGACTCCCAAGGCACATGTTGCATTGTTGCATTGACGTCGACAAACCTCGAGTGTAATGCATCATCAGCTCAGAGGGAGGGAAGAAAAATAGTTAACTTTCCAGAAAGATATATCTTGGTATGTATTATGGTTAAGATTGTCTTCCCTTCCTCATGGCATGAAACTGTATTCGGCAAGATTGCTAGTATTCCGACGCAGTGATTCATACTGTAATTTAGATAATTAGGCATTCATATCGAGATAATCTTGTGGTCTAAATTGATGTTACCTGCGACCCACCTGTTTTTTTTTTTGTTAAGGAATGCATGGCTATAGTCGTAGAGCGGCTTTTGTAGTAGTGTCATGCAGTGCTTGGCGGTGGCGTGTGGGATGTACGTACCACTACTTGCTGTATTTTTTTCGTTTGTTCTAGTGGGACGAAGCAACATGCAGGTTGCTGAACGTACCGTCCGCTTTGCTGTGGAGAACGTGAGGTAGGTCGTCTGTATTGCTCTAACACACACACACACACACACACACACACACACACACACACACACACACACACACACACACACACACACACACACACACACACACACGGCCCGGTAGCTCAGTGGTTAGAGCGCTGGCTTCACAAGCCAGAGGACCGGGGTTCGATTCCCCGGCCGGGTGGAGATATTTGGGTGTGTCTCCTTTCACGTGTAGCCCCTGTTCACCTAGCAGTGAGTAAGTACGGGATGTAAATCGAGGAGTTGTGACCTTGTTGTCCCGGTGTGTGGTGTGTGCCTGGTCTCAGACCTATCCCAAGATCGGAAATAATGAGCTCTGAGCTCGTTCCGTAGGGTAACGTCTGGCTGTCTCGTCATATAGACTGCAGCAGATCAAACACTGAATTACACACACACACACACACACACACACACACACACACACACACACACACACACACACAGTTTTACAGATAGAGCAGTAGATCAGCAGAAGGCATTACCAGTGGAAGTGGCGCGTGCAAACAGTAAGTTTTATTGTATTTAATTTAATATCAGAAGGCGTGACATTACTAGACTGAGTAACGTCTGGGAATACTGAATCACTCTGAGCGTCGAGTTTCGGTGTGTTTCATTTGGTGTTCGCCGCTGAGGTAATGTTGCAGTGTGGTTAGGGCTGCGAGGAGGCTTGTGTGTGTAGGGCGGGTGCTTGAGTAAGGAAATGTGAGGCAGGAAAGGATTATTCTTCTGCTGTTGGTTAGGTCTCTCTCTCTCTCTCTCTCTCTCTCTCTCTCTCTCTCTCTCTCTCTCTCTCTCTCTCTCTCTCTCTCTCTCTCTCTCTCTCTCTCTCTCTCTCTCTCTCTCTCATCCAGTCGTGCGTGCTTGGTTATAATCAATTACGAGTAGTCACACACACACACACACACACACACACACACACACACACACACACACACACACACACACACACACACACACACACAAGCAGGCAGGCAAGTAGAAGTTTATCTCAAGATGGTGTGCTGCAAAGTTCAAGTAACAGCCAAAGTTTTAGTTTGTTTGTGACTGCAATCAATTCCTGTCGGTTCTTTTTCCATCAACGTAGTTTGAATTAATGGCCGAGATAAGTGAAGTTTTGATCACGTTTGTGGTAATGTTTATAATTTTTTTTTTTTTTTTTTTTTTTATACTTGGTGCTGTAATGATAGTAATATAGTTTCCCATTTTTAACCATAACTGCAGTAATCTTAATCGCCATTCTTGTTTGTAGGTCAGGACGGTTCAGTCTTCACAGTGGCGGGGTCATGGGTCACATGACTGGAGGAAATACAGTACAGATGCATGGGGTCGGGTGGGCGTGGCTTCTGAACGGAAGGATGTCTGTTGTGTTTGGGCTGGGACGTGGGAGACTTGTCTGTACCTTCAGCAGGCGACGGTGTGGCGGTGCGGAGGCGCGGAGGTGGTGCACATTACGTGGTGTATCTTGGTGACTCACGCCTGACTAACCCAGTACACAGTGACGTCATCAGGCTTTGGCATTGCCTCCAACAGTGACAACGCGAGCGCCCACACACACACACACACACACACACACACACACACACACACACACACACACACACACACACACACACGGATCTAGTCCAAGAAAATGTTTGCCGATCGTATCATGTACACAAACAAAGCAAGATAAGGTGATGTAGAAGTAAGATCGATGGCTTATTGGACATGAGTCCGAAGGGCGCGATGATGCCAACCTGGGAATGCTGTGTGGTGATTTTGGGGTCACTTCAAGGGGCTCGGAATTACCTCAGGTCACTGTACTGGGCGGAGCGTGACTGGATATATGTGACTGCCTACCCATTATGTTGTTACTCGTAAGATAACAAGAAAAGTTATGTTAGAGAAAATTCAGCTATGGACTTTATATTTGGTACTTTAAGCCACTGCTCCAGCTATTACGCCGTCAGTTCTAGTAGAAGTGGTAGTAATAGTAATTAGTAGTAGTGACAGCAATAGAAGCAACAACTATGATATTGATAATGATATTTGTAGTGCTAGCAACGACACAGCAGGGACAGTAGTTTGCATTATTATCGAGAATTGTGAGTCGCTTGATACATTTCACGTAGAGACAGGAAAGATAATGAGACGTCTGGAGGGTCTTTCAATGCCGCCCTATGTCTACTTTCCCATGTTCAATCTAAGGCTGATATTCTATGGTGAAAATTGAGGAGACTGTAGGAGGGGTGAGGGTTACTATGTCGTCGCTACAGCTTGGTGTACCGAATGCTTTGTATTATAGGGGCAAATTGATTAAGGGAATCATTAGAGACACCGTGTGAACCAGACCGGTGTGTTGTGGATTCGGTTTCATTACTAACATTTCTCATCCATCATGTTGAGTTATAGTTAGCTGTTGTAACATCGGTGATAGGAGGGAGATGAGAGGCAGCAGGCAAGATGAAGCGATCTGGTGTTGACATAATGTTCTGTTCCTTGTAAATTATTGTTTGATTGAAGTGGTAGTAAGAGGGAAGCCCAGTTTTGCATGACTGCTCGAAGTGGGTCACCTCGTGTGTGTGTGTGTGTGGGGAAGGCTGGGAGCCTGTTTGGTGCAGTAAAGTATTCGTGAACGTTATGGGTGTATTTGTTGATTGAATTGTCAAAAGTAATTGTTTTATATGTGATATCCTCATCCATGGCGATGGTTAAAGTGCGTTTGCACCTACACGAATCTACTTCAGGACACCACGTTTATAATAGTTCTCCACGATGGAAATCGTATTTTCTGGCGGTCATATTACGGGCATCACTTAAGAATATAACGCAGTCATGACGCGGATGTAAATTTACTAGCATATAAATATGATGCCGACTCGTTACAGGCTTGAGAAGGAATATATATATATATATATATATATATATATATATATATATATATATATATATATATATATATAGATAGATAGATAGATAGATAGATAGATAGATATAGATATAGATAGATAGATAGATATAGGTATAGATATATAGATGCGGGATAAATTGGACAAGGAGACTAGTGGAAATGCTACATATGTGAAACTGTTGACAAAGACGTAATAGAGACCCTTTTCTCTCATGTCCGCGTTTGAACCCTTGCATTTTTAAACGCAACATGATCTGTGGGAGACGTGTGTTTGTCCAGCGGCGTGTGTGTGTGTGTGTGTGTGTGTGTGTGTGTGGGCAAGGTGGAGGGAAAGAGCGGCGAGTTTTACCTCTGGCTCTTTTTGCAAGGTCGAGGCTTTTAAGGTCACTTGTAGTATTAAAAAGGCTTTATCCACACGGGGTCTGGTGTTGATATTCCCTGTCCTGGTGCGTGAATATCCGTATGTGCTGTAAACTTTGTTTAGTGTTGAAGATGACTACACATGTTTTCCGGGCGTCATGTTAAAGTAGACCGCTGCTTTGCCTTGTGATGAAAGATCTTGTTATAAGAGTAGTTGGAATGTGCTTAGGAGTGGTGTGTTGAGGAGGAGGAGCAGCAGGAAGAGCTACAGAAGAAGGAGGAGGATGCTACAATAGAGGAGAGAAGAGAAGAAAGGGAAGGATGGGTGAGTGTTGAATAGCATGGAGTTGCTTAGGAGAGGAGGGGTGAGGGAGGGGGAGCAGTGAAGGCATTGTGACACCTCATCCCCTCCATCTTGATAACTTTCTGGTGGGGACAATGGCGACGCAGACAATACCACTGGCGGGAAGCTGTCAGGTATGCCGCTGTGTGACTGCCTGCTGCCCGCCACACACACACACACACACACACACACACACACACACACACACACACACACACACACGTACGTACGTACGTACGTACGTTCGTATTCTGAAACGCTTTGTTGTCTTTAAGGGTTGTTTCTTCAAAGGCCATGGAGATTAGTTAAGTTTTCGTGGGTCTCTCTCTCTCTCTCTCTCTCTCTCTCTCTCTCTCTCTCTCTCTCTCTCTCTCTCTCTCTCTCTCTCTCTCTCTCTCTCTCTCTCTCTCTCTCCAAGCATGTATCATTACCCTCTCTACTTTAACCTTCCTATCCCTTCTTGGTAGTGCATTTCTTTGACAATAACGAGAGATATAAAGAAACTCGTTCTATTTATCCCCACCTGTGTGTTCCACTCCCGCGCGACCTTGTCCTTCAAGTGGTAAAGAAAATGTGGGCCCGTTACCTACCACTTATCTAGTCTGTCTGTTGCTTAAAGCTTAGCCCATCCTGACTTTTGGGGGAGCAGGAACAAAAGTGGAAAGGGAAAAAAAACTTGGCCATCCTGAATTAGGTTTGGGGACGAGAGAGAGAGAGAGAGAGAGAGAGAGAGAGAGAGAGAGAGAGGACGTCCTGATAAAGATAAGAATCACCGTGATGAAAACCGTGGACGTAATTATGAGGCGGTGGTGTCGTCTCAGTTTCTTAGGCAGGGACTGATGAGGCTTGCATCACCACCACCATCACCATCACAATCTTAGCTCCTTACTTTCCACCATTAACACTCAGCACCACCACTGCCATTACAAATTGTATCAATGTCTTTCACCATGCTGCCCTTCCTCATGCATTAATAATGAGTTCATGGCAGTGTTACCTATTAACTGAGGAAGGACACGAGGATGTTACTTTTTGGTATACTGCGTCACCGTAACACAGTCCACCATCATTAATATCCATTCACCTAAGCCTTTACTCAACACCACCACCACCACTACTGCTAGCATTACCTATTTTCTCTATACTGCCGGCTGCCACCACCACCACTACTGTTATCATTACCTATTCTAACTATACTGCTGGCTACCACCACCAACTCCACCACCACCACTCCCACCACTGCTATCATTACCTATTCTTCCTATACTGCTGGCTGCTACCACCACCACCACTACTGATATCATTACCTATTCTTCCTATACTGCTGGCTGCTACCACCCCCACCACCACCACCACTACCACCACTGCTATCATTACCTATTCTTCCTATACTGCTGGCTGCTACCACCACCACCACTACAACTTATACTTCCTCAGTTCCTCTAAACGTTGCCAGCCCGAAGCAGATACATCTACCTCCTTCCTCTTCCTCAGTCTCTCTCTCTCTCTCTCTCTCTCTCTCTCTCTCTCTCTCTCTCTCTCTCTCTCTCTCTCTCTCTCTCTCTCTCTCCAAATGTTCTTCGTGTACTACCTGTGGATCACTAAAAATTACATTCTCCTCTCGACTTCCTTTTATCACTTCATGTACACACACACACACACACACACACACACACACACACACACACACACACACACACACACACACACACACACACACACACACACACACACACACACACCTCAGCTTCCTCATCAGCCCAAACACACAGAGAGAGAGAGAGAGAGAGAGAGAGAGGTGGGTATGTTGTGTAAGTGCGTGTGTTGGTTTTCCTCTTTCCCAGCAGTGGCCTCCTCTTGTTCCGCTTGTCCCCCCTCCTATCTCTCCCCCCCGTCTCCCTGCTGTCTCCCGTCCCACCTTTTGACGTCAGGTCTCGTAGCAACAAGTGGTGGTGACGTCAGCACGCCGCCTGTGTGACGTCAGTGTCAAGCGGCCTTCAAGGAGGTGACTCGCTAAGCCTTGTCGGTGGTCCTTGGTTCTCGTTGTCCTCGTAATCGTCGTCCTCGTCCTGCTCCTCCTCCTCCTCCTCCTCGTCCTCGTCCTCGTCCTCCCTTCCTCCTCCTCCTCCTCCTCCTCCTCCTCCTCCTCCTCCTCCTCCTCCTCCTCCTCCTCCTAGAATGTCTTCCTTGTGTTCATTTTGTATTCACTGTTATAAGTTTTTATTTTATTGTTTAGTACCGTGTTTTGTGTCGAGTAGGGCAAATCGATATTTTAAAGTGTTTTTGTCTCACTAAAGTCGTCGGCTCTCTCTCTCTCTCTCTCTCTCTCTCTCTCTCTCTCTCTCTCTCTCTCTCTCTCTCTCTCTCTCTCTCTCTCTCACTCTTTAAGATGTCACACACACACACACACACACACACACACACACACACACACACACACACACACACACACACACACACACACAACAATAACATTACACACGCGACGGGAGTTTGTGTTGCAAAATGCTACCACAAGATGAAATTACCTTTGAATAATGATGAACAAGTGTAATTTTGAATGTGGGTTTTCAAGCAGCAGTACTCGAAATTTTCAGAGATCTGTTGATTGAACTTATTTATTTATTTATTTATTTTTGTGGGGGAGTGCACACCGCATCAGGTCATGTGGATCTTTGGCAGTGCTTCTTGACTTGCTTTTATCTCTAGGTTGAATTAGTACAGTAACGCATCTTTTTATCAGTTGGCTTGCCTTTGAAAGACAGATAAGCAATAAATGTTTGTTTGCGTGTTCAGGAAAAGATCAGATGGTATACAAGAAATTTTACTACTACTGCTGTTTCTTCTACTTCTTCTTCTTCTTCTTCTTATTATTATTATTATTATTATTATTATTATTATTATTATTATTATTATTATTATTATTTTTATTATTATTGTTCTTATTATTGTTCTTCTTATTATTGTTCTTCTTCTTCTTCTTCTTCTTCTTCTTCTTCTTCTTCTTCTTCTTCTTCTTTACCACCACCTGGTAGCGCTGGTACTGTGACGTGGCATTGCTATACAGTGGAATAGAAAAACTATAACAACAACATTTTACTTTTATCTTCTTATGCATATTGCTAATTTTGTATGAATACCCCACAAAAATACATATACATTAACAAAATTAAACAAATTAATAGTTGACCCAAAGTATTTAAGTGAACAAATGAAAAATAACAAGCAGCCTTCGTGTTTTTTTTTTTTTTTTTTTTTTTTTTATACCACATGCATGGATATAAGACTATCGCACTGGCGCTCCTACACACACACACGCGCGCGCGCGCGCCCGGTAGCTCAGTGGTTAGAGCGCTGGCTTCACAAGCCAGAGGACCGGGGTTCGATTCCCCGGCAGGGTGGAGATATTTGGGTGTGTCTCCTTTCACGTGTAGCCCCTGTTCACCTAGCAGTGAGTAGGTACGGGATGTAAATCGAGGAGTTGTGACCTTGTTGTCCCGGTGTGTGGTGTGTGCCTGGTCTCAGGCCTATCCGAAGATCGGAAATAATGAGCGCTGAGCTCGTTCCGTAGGGTAACGTTTGGCTGTCTCGTCAGAGACTGCAGCAGATCAAACAGTGAACACACACACACACACACACACACACACACACACCGTTTCCTCCTTCCCTTTATGCTTCCTCTCGTGCTATTGACTCTTACTATTGAACGCTATGGGCCGTGGTGGAAAGGTTAGGAGGATGGAACCTTATGCTACGGGGAGCTGGAGCAGATGTGTTTTGGCAGTGGTAGGAGTAGAGGTGATGGTGGTGGGGATAGAGAAGGAAGAGGGACAGGTTGTGACAGGCACTCATAAGTTCAAATTCGTGTTCTAATGAGTTTGGTCTTCTCATCACTTGGTCTGTATTACCTGTACTCGAGCGTGCGTGCGTTCACCTGCCTGCTTTACGAGTGGTAGGAAGGTTGGAAGGAAGGATGTGAGCCCTGAGTTATCATGCCCTTATATCCTGCCGCCGCTTAGTGTTGCTCTTGTTCTTGTCCCGTGCAGGATGGATGGCGTGGATGGCGGTGGGTCGGGAGGCGGCAATGGTGGCTCGACCGCCAACGACCCCCTGGCCACTGTAAGCAGCGAAGGCGGTGGTGGCGGGGCCAGTGGTGGGGGAGCTACAACCATTCCCGCCGTGTCCACCGTCTACGTCACCATACCCCAGGCAGGCACCATCGTATCCGGAACTTCCAAGAGTGTGAGTACCTGGTGCAGCTCACATCATCCACTTCATACGATGTCAACCATCTTTACTTCCTTTCATCCAGGTTACTTAACAACTTTCACGATGTTTCCTTTCATTTCTTCCCATGCATGTATGTATATATTATCTTTCCGGTTCCCGCTTCTTCCTTTTATCCAATTATCAATACTCCCGTCTTTATCTTACCCTGTCGTTATCTTACCCAGTCTTTATTTTACCCTGTCGTCCAATTTTTTTGCATCGTCTCCCTTTCGTGGTTTGGCTTGCCCTGCTTTCTTTTCCTTTCACCCGACATCTATTTCAACTTCCCAGCAAAGTATGGAGTACGTGGGTTCGTCTCCCCCTCCCCACCCCCTCATTTCCGACCTCCACACCCACCGCTCTCTGTAACTCCCTCACGGCACTTTGGGATTTTTCTGCACCAAACAGCTACATACACGTGGTGCTTGGGAACTTCCCCTCTCGCTCACCTTGCACCAGCTCTCACACCTGTTACTACTCGTTCCTCACCTCTTTCCCGTACCCGCGCCTGACACCCCACCCCTCTTCACGTTTCTTTTCACTGTGCTGTATAGTATCTGTATTTCCTATCTTTGATGCCGGACCAGTGTACAGTACATTGCCCCCCTCCTCTCTCTCTCTCTCTCTCTCTCTCTCTCTCTCTCTCTCTCTCTCTCTCTCTCTCTCTCTCTCTCTCTCTCTCTCTCTCTCTCTCTCTCTCTCTCTCTCTCAGCCACCACGTGCTCAAACGTGTAACCTACCTACTACATCCCCTACCCAAGCTATTTTGTTTTTGCACCAGTATGAAGGAAAATATTCTCGAAATAAGAAGTAATGAGTTTTTTTTTCCAGCTTTCCTGTTTTCATTTGTATAATTTTTAGTCGATGGTGGTTTTATGAGATTCATGTAGATTTTTTCACTGGTGTTTTGGTGGTTTGTTCTGTTAGCAGTTGTCGCACATCCATAGGATGTGCCATGGTTGTGCTTGTGTATCTATCTATCACTCTAAGGCAGGTGATTGTGTGTTTGTCTCTTGTTCAATAGTGAATGACTAGAAAGAAGACAAAATGTAAGCAGTTATAAATTGTTCAACGGTACATGGCGTGTTTTGTTTACATATTTAAAGAACAAGTATTTGACGTGCATATTGGCCAGCTACCGTGAAAAGAGCTTGGAACTTTAGTTATGTGGTAGTTTGATTTTCTTTTTCCGAAAGTACCATTATCCATTTTAATTAAAACCGAATAGACGGGTAACTTTTGGGGATAAATTTGGTAAACATCCCTGAGTTGGTGTGCTGCATGCCCAATTCCTGCCTCCAGCCTCGGGTGGTCTTGGAATGGAATACGTTGATGGGAAGTGACCCTCGTCCCAGGGCCTGATGTCAGCTGGGTAATGACGTCAGTCTTAAAGCTCCGCCCAGAAATGACGTGGTTCCTCTCCACTGCCCTTCCCGCTCCCTCTTCCCGACAACTCTCCCGCCGTTCCCCCAAAAATACTATTAATAGATGACGTAGCGCTGTGGTCCTGTTCTTAGAATCGTCTGTGACACAAGAGGTACTATTTCCTTAGTGTAGTTTTACTTTATGCATGGATAGTGTTGATGATCGCTGAAGGTCGTCGATAGTAGGGCAGTCGCCGCATAACTCACAACCATCTGGTGGTGTGTGGCATTTGGATAGCATTACCGGCAAGGTAAACTGTTTTGTATGTTTTTTTTTTTTTTTTTCTAAGACGATTCCTTGAGCTGATGTTCGCAAATATTTTCCCTTGCATTCCTCGTTTTTGTAATCTCTTAAGTGCTTTTTTCGACAGAAATAAGTTCACTATTCCAAGTGTGGTGGCACTCCCAATCGGCTCGTCCCTGTTAGGCGCCCCCACTCCCTTCCCTCATTGGCCTCGTGGACAGCTGGCAGTTGTCGACTTTTACTTTCTTAATTTATTAATCATTATTGTGCGTATATTGTTGTTGGTCAGTAATGCTCAGTAGAATGTTGAAAAATCTCATTGTACTTTCCATGGTGGAGGCTATGTGAAAAGTAAGGGTTGTAGATATTGATATGGAGTGGCTGTGGGAAGGTTCGCGTGGCGAGAGTTGGCGAGTGTATCACCCCAGCCCGGCGGCATGACGTCGTCACTTTTGTCCCACGCTCGCAACCGTCCACACGTGCCTGTACTGGTCTCCGACCCTGTAGTGGTTGCTGTTCTGCTCCGCTCATTGGATTACAGTGTTATTCTCGCCATAGAAACTTCTGACTATCAATCAGGTGTGTCATTGGCGGTGTTTTACTTTGTCTGCTATGAACAATGGACTGGGCATTTTGCCTACCACTCCATGAAGAGAGTGATAGAGGTTTGTAGGGATCCATTCGTGCTGGCGTGATACCCTTTGGAACATGTGGTGCTAGCAGATTTACCCTTGGGAGTTAAGTGATTATTCCTACTTGAAATACCCTTGAGTGTAGGAGATACCTAAAGGATATAAAGCTACATTTTGGTATTTTTCATAGTGCCATTGAGTGTTATTTTTTATGACGTCAGCTTGACGTTGCCGGCAGAGGGGTGCAGGGATCGAGCCAGAAAATTGTACCAAATGCTCCCTGCCCCCCAGTCCTCCCTCGCGCCACTACCAAACTACGACACCATGGTTCGTCTTGGATTACTAGCACAGGCGGCTTGTACATCTTGTAACAGAAATTAAGCAGCCCTATGACATTAAATGCATCGTAAGAAATGACATGTTGCGTAAGTGGTTGTCTTCCTGTTCTGTTGAGGCCTAGTAGCAGGAAGTGGTCGCGCCCTTCGCTAGACGCACAGGAACAACACGCTCCACAATCTTGCTCTTCAGCGTTTCATGTTGATTGTTTTTCATGTTGCGAGTCGCATCATTATCCCTTCGTTTTTGCACTCAACTCATAAGAGAAAATAAATTGATATTGTAGATGTAAAATTTTTCTAACTTCCGCGTACTAAATTATGTTGCGTGGCTAGCTATGAAATAGATGAACACATGAGGAAATGTCACGTTTTATTTAAATGAATTAATGAGAGGACTGGGTTTCCGATAGAGGTGATGTCATAAAAATTCAGTAGAGAGCTTTGCCTACTAACATAACTGATTCAAAGTTACGTGCATACATGTTAATTATGTTTAATTAATTATTATATTAATTATAATAATCTTAAGTGTTTTGACTTCATATAGTTGGTTAGTTATAATTTTAATTTTACTGGCAAAATTCTAGAGGTTAGAGATCTGTGCGTGCGCGCGTGCCCGCCCCTGCCTGCCTGCTTGCCTGTGGTGGCCATCACCATATAAAGTTCCATGGGTAGAAATAGTGTTTTTATATAATAGCATGTTTCAAAGGGGTGTGTAAGTGAAACCAACATTGCTTGTATTAATCATATTTAGTACCCAGCACTTCTACTTAGATGAGGTTCATATCAGAATCATGTTGAGTTGATTAATAATCCAAGTAAGTTGGATAAAGAGAGGCATGCAAGCAAGGTTTCCCACTTGGATGGAGAGCCATAAGATCTGTTGTGTAGTTGTATGAAACTATCATGATTAGTATTTTCCTCCCAAAGATTGTCAATCTCTTCACCAACCAGAGGTATATATGATTAATATGCATGTCAACTTGGAGTCTCATAGATATCAGTGATGATTAGCTTAAGTGGGAATACCATTTATAGTTTAACTGAGTAATCTCTGCAACTAGTGTTAATTCTGTCAACTGAATACTAAACCCTCAATATTTAAACATGTACATGAATTATTGCAGTTCATTGAACATGTTACTGTATATGTACATGAATGTCAAAACAAAGAAATGTAACAGCAACTTCATGTACACTTTATCAGCGCGAGGAGATTATCACCACTAGGGCATGATGCACAGATCTGTAATTAGTAATAGTTTGATTAGTAATATAAGCAGATTTTCAGAGAACAGCAGATCAGGCTGGTTGATCAGATATGTAGTCATGATACTGGAGTGTTGTAAAGATTATCTCAATTTTTCGTATTATGATGTAAAAATTAATGTTTGGAGTGACAAATTGCATAGCTTATTTAGGGAATAGTTACATTTATTTGTCTTAGGTGTTAGAAATGATGTGACAGATTGATAATGTACGTAGAGAAATGATGTGACAGATTGATAATGTACGTAGTGCTGTTTATTGTGATTCAAGGTCTGATATTAATTTTTACAACAATTATTGATTAGTAAAGGCAAGTATTATGTAGTGGATTTATTAGTAAAGAAAATAATATTGAAAATATTTGAAGATTAAGACTTGCAATAAAAAAGACATCTAACGCCTTGGTTTCTGCTTGTTTGAAAAGCTAATGATGTAGGGCAGTTTGAATGATATATTTATTTGGGAGAAAAGTCCGAACGAGACCCAATGACAAGGTATTGTGGGACAGTTGTGAAGGTAGAAAAAAAAATTAGTTAGATAAAAAATAGATGAAATGTCATCCATTTTCTTAGGTAACTGATTCTACAGTGTCTGCAATTTTAAGAGTACAATAGGTAAATTGGATAACTTCATCAACAGATTCAGAGTGTCATCCAGCAACCAACACAGCCTAGTGTTATTCAGAGTACAGCCTTGCAGACAGTGCAAATTTCAAAAGGAAATGTTATTTTATTGAAGCAGCCATCACAGCCAGCAAATTCAGTGATACAGTCAGCCAGTGGAGGAGGTCTACAGACTGTTCAAGTAAGTTCTTTTTTACTGACATATTCCCACAGAGTACACACTATTAGTTGAAAGACATCTTGCACGGGCTGTTGGTTAACTTTTTTGAGTAGTACAAAGTCATAATCACTTCAGATAGGGTGATTACTGGCCATGTCTATAGACTGTCACTTGCTACCCTTAGAAGATCAAGGAGAAAATTTGAGAATTTGGAAAGGTTGCCCAGGGCATCACTGTGATAGCTGAATCTTACAGTAAACTAAGGTTTTATATATGTGATTTTCCTGTGTATTAGGAATATGCACAACCTACATGAAGTACAGAGGGGATAAATTACTAATGGCACACTTGGAGAATGCTCTACTAGAATTTTTGATGGGGTAATCTATCCTTTTTTATGTCAAAAGTGTAATGAAATGCAACACTTTCGAATAAAAAAAAAAGTTTATCATGGTATTTTACCACAGTGAGCATCTTGATGTCTAAACATTATTTGGTGAAATAATAATAAAATTTTTACTGTTTTGGAAGGTAAAGTGGTTTTAAATCTTTGAATATGAATAGATATATCATCAACATTAGATTTAAATCTAGTCTAGTGAGAAAATTATTTATCAATTGTAAATTTTATGCAGGTTTTGGAAGCAGGTGAAGATCAAGAATCTTCACGTAAACGTCAAATACTGGCTCGTCGACCTTCATATCGAAAGATTCTCAATGAATTAGGTGGAGGAGAGATATCAGGTGAAGCTCTTTGAGTTATTGAAACAATGGAGAGTTTTCAGAACTAACATGTGTATTTTTGTTTATGTATAGAACTTGATTTTACATGTTACTACTTAGAACGAATTGTGTAGAATAATATGTAAGCTCATTCCATCTTCATGTATATAGATGTGTGAGAATGGGACTGGTTTAGTGCTGCCACCTGTGACACTCACTAGTCCTGAAAACTCCCTATCTATATGATTATTATTTTCCCTTGGTGTTGTTTTATTCATTTGAAGTCTATAATATAAATGTGTTAAATTTCTCTGACTACTTCAATTTAAGTAAAATGTATAAAATTTCTGACTTCTAGACAAAGGTGACGCAGGCAGCTCAGATTCCTCACAAGACGAACCAACTGCAACTGTGACCATTGGGGGACAACAGTATCAGACAGCAGGTTTGTTGAAAGGTCCGTCTGCCACGCTGCATTGGTAAACTGCATTCCCTTTGTGTACTATGCATTTTAGGGTATTATTCCTCTGTGACAGCTTTTGCTGGTAATTACTACACAGTAATGGTAGGGTTGCAGAAAATTGTCAAATTGTTTTTGTAGAAGTATCTTATTACAGGTTTTGGAAAAATGCATCTGTTTCAGTGATTCTCAACCAGGGGATTGATGGTGAAGGAGAAGTTGAGAATCCCTAATCTAATTTGATTGGTCTTATCTTAATTTCATCTTATAAGAATCATGTGAGTAGATGGAGGATCTACTGGAGGGTAAAATGAGTCAATATATGTGTGTCCTCCAAAATCTCAGTCCTGAAGCAGACCAGTTAGTAATTTTTTGAGGAGCCTGGGGTCACCATCCATTTTGTTCAGATTGTTTTATCATTCAGCAGATAATTCAAAATTCCTTTTATGGAACATAAACAATAGTAATGGCTTGTGTATCATGTGTCTGTCACAGGGGAGTAATAGTCTATATGTGGTTGAGAAGAGGTAATTTTATAGTTTACCATGAGAATTAATATAGCTTGTGGAGCTTTCATGTAATGTAATTGCAGAGATTACAGTTAAGCTTTTTCTTTTTTTTTTTTTTTTTTTTTTTTATTATTATTATTATTATTATTATTATTATTATTAGACCAGTTATTAGGCAACTCACTAATTGATGAACATGTGCATTTTTCCAAGAATATATCAAAAAAGGTGAATACTGTGAGTTCATGGTGTTTTTGAGATATTGCATTTTTATGGAAAATAGATGGCAACACATTTAATGAGCAGTAAGAAAATATATCACAGGTCCATAATTTACAGTAAAAATTTTATAATTGCATGAGGAAACACACACACACACACCTCTGGCTTGTGGCTTCACAAGCCAGAGGACCGGGGTTCGATTCCCTGGCCAGGTGGAGATATTTGGGTGTGTCTCCTTTCACGTGTAGCCCCTGTTCACCTAGGAGCAAGTAGGTACGGGATGTAAATCGAGGAGTTGTGACCTTGTTGTCCCGGTGTGTGGTGTGTGCCTGGTCTCAGGCCTTTCCGAATATCGGAAATAATGAGCTCTGAGCTCGTTCCGTAGGGTAACGTCTGGGGCTGTCTCGTCAGAGACTGCAGCAGATCAAACAGTGAAACACACACACACACACACACACACACACACACACACACACACACACACACACACACACACACACGAGTTGTGTGGACCCCCCATAAAAAGAAACACATAAGGAAATTGGAGAGACTACAAAAAATGGCTACAAGAATGGTTCCAGAATTTAAAGGGATGACATATGAGGAGAGACTAAAAGCTATGGATCTACCAACCCTGGAACAGAAGAGAGAGAGGAGATTTGGTACAAGTTTATAAATTGATTAACGGAATGGATCAAGTGGATAATGAGAAACTAATCCTTAGAGAAGAATATGACATAAGAAGCACAAGATCACATAGTAAAAAACTGAGGAAGGGAAGATGTCTGAGAGATGTTAAAAAATTTAGTTTCCCACAAAGATGTGTTGAGACTTGGAACAGTTTGAGTGAGGAAGTGGTGTTAGCAAAGAGTGTACATGGTTTTAAAGAAAAATTGGATAAGTGTAGATATGGAGACGGGGCCACATGAGCATAAAGCCCAGGCCCTGTAAAACTACAACTAGGTAAATACACACACACACACACACACACACACACACACACACACACACACACACACACACACACACACACACACACACACACACACACACACACACACACACACACACGAGCATAAAGCCCAGGCCCTGTAAAACTACAACTAGATCAACACACACACACACACACACACACACACACACACACACACACTTTGCAAGCAAGATAAATTTTTATGGAATGAAGCATAGTTGCATGAATAATTGTACTGCTGTTGTTAAATTATGGGTGTCTAAATGGTGAATCACTATCAGCAGATGTATGCTGTTCCAGACTGTTCTCTATTTACTTCCACCCACACAATATGCTGCTTTATTGTAAATTTGATCCTCCATTAAATGAAGTTATACACGACTGAGAGAACTCATGATGGTGCTCTAGTACTTGGAAATGTGTTCCTGCTTACTTTGCTAAATGCTTATGGCATTTAAGGTTTGCTTTATTGCTTGTATAACATGATTATTGTTCCATTTTTTTCATGCCTGTAATATCAGATCCAAAGATGATTGTTTCTTTTACTGTCAAGTATTAAAAATTACAGCACATAATATTTTTGGTGCATTAAAATGATAATGTACAACTTGATTTTGAAGGTCAGCTTCCAATTACCTAATTATCAGTGTTTAATTTCATCTTACTGAAACATAAGTTTATTTCTCAGTTCTGCATAAACTTTCAATTGATGGAATAGAGATTTGCTTTTTAAAATGTTAACCCATATCAGTTGAAAATAATGTCTATAATTGATGAATGAACTTGGCTTGCACATTACCATCACCCAGCACAGACTGCACTTTGATGTTTCTTATGCAAGAATTAAATGTAAATGAGCTGCTGAATAATTTCAGATTTCTATTTTTTTTTTTTTTTTTTTTTTTTTTTTTTATTTATTTATTTTTTTATTTATTTATTTATATTTTTTTTTTTCTTCTTTTTTTCCCACTACCGTGATGTCTATTCTGCATCATTTTCCACTTTCATACCCCTTAATGTGTGTCCCCATTATGCTGTCCTCATAAAATGCTTTGCCCAAGTCTGACAAGGTAAAGGTCCCAGTATGTAACATTTGTTTACTTTTGATGTCTTTGTACTGAGACTTAATACATTTATTATAGAGGAAATGAATTACCTAATTATTATGAAATAATATATACATTAATTGAAAGTTACATACATTTCACCCATCAAGATATGTAGCATATTTAATCTGCAATGTGACCTGCACTTGTGTAAGAACATAGATGGCCAACTCTTATGCCATAATTTGAATTGTATAGTATGATGCACTTTGTGGTCAGTTATGTATCATGCATTCTCTCTCTCTCTCTCTCTCTCTCTCTCTCTCTCTCTCAAGTCATTATAACAAGTAACATAATAAGTTAAAGTTGACATTTATTACCTTCCCACAGTTCTTCCTGCTAGTGGATTACAGTTGGCAGGTCAAGGGAGTGACGGTCTCCAGACCCTCGCCATGACTAATGCAGCCACTGCTGGAGGGGCCATCGTCCATTATGCCCAAGGCTCAGACCCACAATTCATAGTCCCAGGTGAGATTTTTATTTTATTATTTATTTATTTTTACTTCTTTTCTGCTCTTGTTTGTGCTGACTTCCCTGCCAGTCACTAATTTAAAGGAAAGAATGTACAATACAGGAAAGAAAAATAAAGAATGAACCTGAGTATACATTTCTGATTGGGTTTTTAACCCCTTCAGCACAGGGACGTACACATGTACGTTTTTTCTCACTCCGTACACAGTACAGGGACGTATACGCGTACGTCCTCTTCCATTGCAATCTTTATGGCTGAAGTAACAACACGTTTTAGCATGCTGGATGGCTAGTTTATGGTCTGTGGATACTGTGTTGTGCTCTGGAGGTTTCTCAAGCTCTGCCCACAATCCTGGGACCCAATGATATGCTGAGTTGTCAATGACGTCGGGGAATGTCACATGCCACTTACCAGAGTTTGCCTGCCCATGTGAACCTTTTTGCCATTTTTTTGACATTGAAATTATAGATAAGCTTTGTGATTGGATGAACAGGAGTGCTGCTGAGTATTTTACTGTGACAAAAAAATGTAAGGTGAATGGACTGTTATGGAAACCTATAAATAGTAATGACATATATGTGTTTGTGAGTTTGTTGATGGTTATGGGGGTAAATAAAATGCCCCGTATGTACTGGGCAAAAGACTTCATAGCAGGTGGCCATAAGATTTTTTGCAAGGGGGGAAATGATTCGTTCAAGATTTCTGTGCCTTCTCAAGTTCCTAAGGTTTGCCAGCCCTGACGAGGTAAAGAAAAACAGCTCCAAATCCAGAGTAGAGCCTTTCCTCAACCTGCTGCGGCAACGAAGCCAGACTTTGCTCACACCAGGCAAAAACGTTGCTGTAGACGAAGTACTGCTGCGGTGGAAGGGCAGACTTGGATTCAAGCAATTTATCAAGACAAAACATTCACGTTTTGGGATCAAGGTGTTTGTTCTGTGCCCCTCAGCTACACATTGGATTGGCTACTCATGGAATTTTGAAGTTTATTATGGGAAGGACTCTTGTTTCTCCCTACCTGACAGTGCTTCCACGGACTTATCCATGTCAGAACAAGTGGTAGTGCACCTTTTGGGTGATCTGGACAAAGGGCGACATGTTGCGACAGACAATTGGTACACAATTTTGCGGCTTGGTAGCTACCTGCTCACCAGGGACACCTTACTCACTGGGGTTGTGCATGCTGACAGAGGACCATCCAAGATGCTCAAGAATGGACATAATATGTTGTAATGTTCATTATGTTTAGTATGTTCATTATGTTTAGTATCATGGAGATAACATTGATATTAACATGTTTTCTGTATTCATTCACGGATTATATGAAAGAAAATGACAATGGGAGCAAATTATGTAAATGTGTTTGTGGTGCAAACATAGTGGGGGGAGGGTGGAGGCGGGCGGGGGCACGAGCTGTATGCTGCCATGGAAGGAGTTTTTCTGGGCTGTGCTGAAGGGGTTAAGAGTATGATACATACATATTAAAAATATGATGTGTGTTTGTAGCTGTAAGCTAATATTTTAAATGTATAATGTTTTGTGTAAATGTATTCTTTACCAGTTATCTAATTTGTTTTCCATTTTTAGTTGCAGCTGGGGACTTAAGTGGTTTGAAGATAGCCACCAGCTCTAGCCAAGGAGTTGTATTGGCAACAACTGCCTCCACAGGTGTTCATGGTTCATCAGATCAGATGGCAGAGGAAGCATCTCGGAAGCGAGAAATTAGACTAATGAAGAACAGGTAAGAGTAGCTTGTATATTATTACATATATATATATGCAGGCAACCCCCGCTTAACGAAGGTTCATACAACGAAATTTCATTACAATGAAGGTTTAATTTTACTACCATCTGCTCGTTTAACAAACATCAAAATTGCTTTAACAAAGTTTTATCCTGGTAATTTTTTCCAAGTTTGAAAGCCCGCTGTATCACGCAAGCTGACAGGCTTTTGAATACACCAGCGCCTCTCGTGGACAAAACGCACACCACTCACTGCCCCTGTTAAAAATAATAACAGCGTCACCTGTAGCTCGTCTTCCCTCGCTCAGTTTACCACCAAATCGTCCTGCAATGTCGCCTTGCATTGCTAAGAAGACCAGGAAGTCTCTTAATCTTGAAGTGAAGCTGGATATTATTCACAGACACAAGAGAGGTGAGAAAACTAATACCATTGCTCGCCACCATCTTGACTCCATCTACTGTCTACTATTTTCAAGTCAGCAGACTCTATTAAGAAGGCTGGTGAGACCGTATCTTCCTTACAAGCTAAAATAACCACCTGAACTCGTGACTACAATGGAAATGTAGTACATAAGTTTTGTATGTGATACAATGATGTGCCCTTTGTTTACATTCCACAGGTTGCTAGTTAGTGTCCTTCCCGTTTCACTCTCCCTCCCTTCATAAATTTTAGATCATCAACATTATAAAGTTACATACATACATACATTAGTGTACATTATGATGACTTAAATTAAACTGCCTAAATGTTTAACTTCATAATTTTTACGTATGTATGTACATAACTTTATTATGTTGATGTTATATTTATGAAGGGAGGGAGAGTGAAACGGGAAAGACACTAACCGGCAACCTGTGGAATGTAAACAAAGGGCGCATCATTGTATCAAATACAAAACTTGTGTACCACATTTCCACAAGGCTTTCCATTTTATCCATTGTAGTCACGAGTTCAGGTGGTTAGTTTAGCTTGCAAAGAAGATACGGTCTCACCACTCTTCTTAATAGAGTCTGCTGACTTGAAAATAGTGGAGACAGTAGATGGAGTCAAGATGGTGGCGAGCAATGCTATTAGTTTTCTCGCCTCTCGTGTCTTGTTATAATTGGTTTGCTTAACAAAGCTTCGCTTAGCGAAGGGTTTTCTTAGGAACATAACCCCTTTGTTAAGCGGGGGTTGCCTGTGTGTGTGTATATATATATATATATATATATATATATATATATATATATATATATATATATTTGCACACATACTTCTCTATACGTAACCAAGCTAGCACTCCCAATGTGTAGAGATCAATAAGTCAAGGAATCTGTGTTTTAATTTTTTTTTCCATAAATGTCAGTGTCAAATCTGCATCTTCATTACGTAGGGTGCAGTCTTTACAGTAGTTAAGCTCTCTCTCTCTCTCTCTCTCTCTCTCTCTCTCTCTCTCTCTCTCTCTCTCTCTCTCTCTCTCTCTCTCTCTCTCTCTCTCTCTCTCTCTCTCGATTGATTGATTGATTGAATCAATTGATGGAACCTGATGCCAGAGAATCTCAAGAAACACTATTAATGTATTTATGATAATTTTTGTATGAGTAGACTGAAAAAGGAGGAATTTGAAAGATAACTTGAGTTGATTAAATTTTAGGTTTTGTAAGTGTTAAGATGATATGGGCAATGAATGGAATGTAAGAAGAAATGTTAGTTTAAATAATTTGACCTGATGTGGGCAGTGTAAAGCAAATAGGAAGACTATGCACGATATTTTACTCCCAGCAAGGTCTAATAGCACTAGTTCTGGCTTGACCTGTTCAGGGGTGCTGTGAACTTACTATTAAAGTTAGTTGTGATTTTGCTGAATGTCACCCTTTGTGTCTCACAACTTAAAGGGGACAGTCACAGCCTGCCCTCTAAAGCACTCTGTCTTCCTTCACACAAAACTACATGCACTTACTACACACATCCATACCCTTCACTTAAAATTACATAATGGCAACTCCAACACCAGCCCCAGAGTCCTCTTGTGGGCAAAGGCCCATAAATGTCTTGACACCCTCTTCACTTTTTTCATTAACTTCTGCAACATATGCAGGCTTGAATCTCATCAATTTGTTGAACACCTCTCCTCTGCTAAGTCTCATCTTTTCCTTACCAAAATGCAGTTTGAGGCAACAGGTAGTAGGCCCTTTTCTGTTTTTATCTACTTTTGCTGTCCTCATTTTCGTTCCAAATCTGTATGTTGCATCTATGTGCTCAACGACTTGCTCTCATGCCCATACTCTTGAATCTTCTGAGTTTTCCACCATCTATCTTGGACTCAAAAGTCACTCTCTAACTAAATTTATTTGTGCTGTCTGCCTCTCTCGTAACTTCTCTGACTATATAAGAGATTCTTTGACTATTTAACTTTTGCAGAGAACTCCCTCCTTGGAGATTTCATTGTTCACCATCTTTGGTTTTCCTCTCCTTTCACTGACCATCCTGGTGAACTAGCCTTCAACTTTATCTTCCATAACCTAGGGCAACTGGTGCAACATTCTATTCATATTCTTGAACTTTTCCTTGCCTCTAATCCTTCTGCTTATGCAGTTATCCTGTCTGACAATCTCATATCTGTATCTTGTCATATTTTTCCAATCCTTTATCGGGATCCCTCAAAGTGCCTCTGGCATTTAACCTCTGCCAGTTGGGGGACCTGAAGAGGTATTGGGCTGATTTTCCTTAGAATGATTACTGTTTCCATGTCAGACACATTGTGCTGAGCACACTGCAGAGGTGATAATGTTTGGCATGGAGGTGCACATTCCTCAGTTGTTTTCTCAACCTAAACCTTCCAAACCCTTGGATTAACACAGCCTGTTCTCATACTATACATGATAGCCTTCCAAACCCTTCAATTAACACAGCCTGTTCTCATACTATACATGATAGCCTTCCAAACCCTTCAATTAACACAGCCTGTTCTCATACTATACATGATAGTGAGGTTGCTCACAAAAGGTACTTGAGCCTTCCATCACCTGAATCACATACACTTTATATTTCTGCCTGGAATCCATCTCCCTCAAGATTTTTGGCATCTCGCCAAAAACATCTTCATCTTTCCCTCCTTTATTTCATCACTGGCATCATATCTGTTTCTAAAGCTGAACTCTTCTCTCAAACCTTTGATGATTCTGGGCTTGTCCCTCCCCCTCCTCTTCTCTGATTATTTCATCCCTTTGATTAAAATTCTTTGCAATGATGTTCTCCATGCTCTAGCTGGCCTAAACCCTTGGAAGGCTTATGGACCTGATGGGATCCCTATTGTTCTCAAAAACACTGTGTGTGCTTGCAACTTGCCTGGCCAAACTGTTCCAACTTTGTCTATTGGGAATCTACTTATGCCTTTCCTTCTTGGAGGAAGTTTGCCTTCATTCAGCCTGTTCCTGAAAAGGGTGACCATTTTAATCCCTCAAACTACTGCCATATAGCTTTAATCTTTTGGTTGTCTTAAGTCTTTGATATAGCTTTAATCTTTTGGTTGTCTTAAGTCTTTGAATCTATCATCAAGAGGATTTTTAAACATGTCACTTCACAATCTTCTATCTAATCGCCAGTATACCTTCCATGAAGGCCACGCTACTGGTGATCTACTTTTTGGTACCGAGTTTTGGTCGTTCATTTTGAGAGATTTTGCAGAACTTTTGCTATTGCCTTACACATAACAAAAGCTTTTGACAGAGTCTGGCACAAAGCTTTGACATCAAAACTACCCTCAGGATTCTGCCCTGTCACCAACTCTTCCTATTATTTATTAATCTCTTCCTGGTGGAGGATCTATATATGGATGTTTTGAAATTGGGACTCTTTTGGATCATCTAAGTATAGAAGTTTGTCCTGATTTTACCTTCCTAAATTGTAGCATGGTCTATATATGGACTATTTCTTACAAGTAATAATATTCATAAAATAAATCATTATTTCACATATGAAATAACCAAACACTTGCCAACATTGCCTCTGAAGGCCAGTCATCACTTGTGCTTTGTCAGTGGTGTATATATTATGCATATAAGTTGACTCTCTCTCTCTCTCTCTCTCTCTCTCTCTCTCTCTCTCTCTCTCTCTCTCTCTCTCTCTCTCTCTCTCTCTCTCTCTCTCATTCATTCATGTCAGAGAAAAAAAACTACTACACCACCAGTGTTGCCTAAAATTGAACAGGTACTAAAAGAAGTACATGAAAAATATGAAGAAAAAGGGAAGTAAATTACATCCAGGTCACAATCCCTGGATGCGAGTACCATCAAAACATTCATAGAAATATACTGACATACATTATTACCAATCAAACACAAATAACTTTTTTATAGACAACTGTTTGTTCAGTTTTGTGGCAGAGTCTATAATATAGCTGTCAATCTGGAATGTCCATTTGCGGGGAAACTATATATAGACAGACGTATGGATTCAAGTCATCATAATCTATATATAGACAATTTTTTATAATGTAGTACACTAATCTGCCCTTCTGCCGGGAAGGGGTTAATGATCTAAAGCAAACTTTTTGCCCTATCCTCTGCTACACTGATAATACCACCCTACACTTCACATCTTTTCAGAGATGACCAACCATTCAACAGTTCCTGTAGGGATGTCACAGAACACCTAACCTCTGATCTTTTTAAGATTTCTGATTGGGGCAAAGAAAACAATAGTGTTCAATGCCTCAAAACTCGATTCCTCCGTCAATCTGACACAACCTTCCAAACTATCCCCACTTCTTCAATGACAAACTGTCCCCCCTCTTCTACACTTAATATCCTTGATCCGTCCTTTATTTACAGTCTATGAAGTTAGGCTTTCTGAGGTATCTCCGTCAGCTTTCATCACCCCCCACTGCTAGTGCCGTGTTTTTATTTTAGCTATGTGTCCCCTATTACATGGGAAAGAAAAAAAAATGTTGGGGTGATACCATACAAGGGTGTGGGACCATACAACTGCTGTCAATGAGAGAGAATTTATAGTAGAGCTGTGTTGGCAACACTGCAAGTATACATGGTGACAATAAGATAGGTACTATATTGATGGCTCTTAAGATGCATCTTTTTTAAGTCTTAAGTTTTAAGCTTAAATCTGCCCCCTCTCTCTCTCTCTCTCTCTCTCTCTCTCTCTCTCTCTCTCTCTCTCTCTCTCTCTCTCTCTCTCTCTCTCTCTCTCTCTCTCTCTCTCTCTCTCTCTCTCTCTCCTTGTTGGGTATGAATGATCTAAAATTCACCATAAACATATTGATTATATCTAAGTTAACAAAATGAAAGATTTTTTCAACTTCCCAAAAAGTAGAAAAAATTACCTGGGCCATTATTTTTATATGTAACCCAATAATATATGTATTGTTTGTGATGGAAGGATAACCACTATATTTCCTATTTTCAGAGAAGCAGCAAGAGAGTGTAGAGCCAAAAAGAAAGAATATATTAAATGTTTAGAAAATAGAGTGGCAGTGTTAGAAAACCAGAATAAGGCATTGATTGAAGAATTGAAGACTTTGAAGGCCCTGTATTGCCAGAATAGTTGATGCCAAAGCATAAGTGAAACGTGCCCACCTGAGCTGTGTCACAGGTTACCCTCTGCAGTGATGAAGCTTGAGGTAGTCCTATAGTCAAAGAAGGCTTGATATAGTGATGCCATGACGACAAAGCTCACCCATAAGCTCATGTCCATCTGCTGCAATTCTACAAGAGTTTCAGCTTACCAAGATTGTTAATGGTTTATTTAAATGTTATTATATAACTTGGTCACCACATCATTGGTGGCAAACAAAGCTGCTGGCTGTGCTGAATAAGTATAATGCAGGATAAGTGTACTATGTACAAATATCCTAGCTTAAGAGACTAACTTTCTGTGGTCAGAGCTATGGTGCAGTACTGAGGAATCCTTATACACACCCACTGTTAATTTCTGAAGGAAAATTAAACAGTAGAAGTATGCTGTTGTGTGTTCAAGTGTTTCATGCTGTTAGGCCATGTAAGCTGAATGGAGAGAAAAACTAGCTGCTGTATTCAGAGTAGTGGTTGTGTTGGAGACTCCAGAAAGAGCACTCTTAATAGAAGTAAAGCCTTTGAAAGATTTTTACTGCCATAAAAGCAGATTAGAGTAAGAGAATCACTATTTGTGATAGCGTGACATGATGCTTTTCATCGTCAATTGTCATGTTTTGTGGTCAACTTCTGAGAAGTCTTGGCCTACCAGAGAAGTGTCCTTGTACTGAGCTAGCCTCAAGTTCTTGAGGATAATTGAGTACTGTTCCAGTGTCTTGACAACCATAGTAGGAAGCTGCAGCAATCCGGAGATGCCAGCTTTGTGATTAATTTTCTTGCTGTTTAATTAATTGTTCATTACCTTATGATTGTTAGGGACAGATATTGTACTGCTGCTCTTAACATTGCTGGTCATATGAATGTATGAATATCATTTACCAGAATTGAATTCAATGTTATTTAAATTTTTAAGGTTGGAGAGCAGCCACTGTTAATTTGTACCTAAGTATGAAAGCAGAGGGAAAGCTGACCTGCAGAACTGACACATCATAAGGCATTTTGTAATCAAATTATCTTGTGTATTTGGTAGACTTATCTGATGTGTCTAATTCTGTCCAACTGGTACAACAGACTTGTAAGAATATAATATACCTAGTGCAACTGGGTACAAGATTTTGAGTTGTCCTAAATAATCACAAGTTAATCACTTTTATGAAATTTTTTCTATCTGAAATGGTCTTTTTTTTTTTTTTTTTTTTTTTTTTTTTTTTTTCCAAAATGCTGTATTTAATTTGAATTTTATACTGGAGCTGGTCACATACATTGTGGAAAAATCTTTAACTTAAGAAAGTGTAACTAGTCAGTTTCTGCCATCTTGATTAGCCCTTCATGCTTTGTGTTAGGGATACTGAGAACTATGGTGATTTCTGTGTATGATGTGTAGTAAAGTGTCAGCTGAGAGAAAATCAGAAAACTTGTTTTAAAGAGGTAAACTTGTTGATTTATTTTCTTCAAATTGACTTTTTACATTGTTAAAAATGACATGTTTAGGACATTCCTGCATTCAGTGTTCTGTATTTCAACCAACATTTTAAGAGATGCTCTTTCTTAAAAATTTTCTTCACTTGAAAAATAAATTTTCAAAGGCAATCTCTGAAAAGGTGAACTCGGTATTTTTACTAAATTCTTTTGGAATTAGCTTCATTTGTTAGTCCTGTAAGGTATTGTAGTGAAGAATAATTAATCAAGTGAACTTGCAATTGTTAAGCCTAAATTATAACACTCAACTTTCAAGCATCTCTAATTCCTGCAGTTAGTGTCCCTTTGTGCCAGAATCATTCCAGAACATTTAAAAATGCCATAAATTTTTAAAACAAGCTTGTATACATTCCTGACTTTGCTGGTTTTTTTTTTTTTTTTTTTTTTTTTTCCATTTAGGATCACTTACTGTAAATCTCAGTGAAATTCCTTGTACTCCAAAAAAATTCATGCCTTAAAATTTGAGAAGACAGCTCATACAGGACACTGAAAGAAGAAATTAGATATACTTATAAGTTGGGCAGAACAGATAATGTAAACATGTTTCTTTGTTAGCGAAATTTACAATTTTACAAAATCAGCCATGTATTTATTTACATTGTTGTTTACCATATTATAAAGATAGTTACTTTTATTTCTCTCAGTTAGACCATGGATTAATGTTGTGCTTCTTGATGTGTCAAGACAATAGGCAAGTCTCATCTCAGGTGGTAATCAAATTTTCTTTCTTAAACCTAGTGCAATGTTTTTATTTGTGACTGCACTCAATAAGTGTGACTATTGCCTGAGTCATTGGATGGAATGTATACTTATCACAGATTCCCTACTTGTACCTGTCTGAAAAGCAGTCCATGGCAAATGACCTTTTACTTTTTATTTTAAAGATGACTTGTGTATTTTAAAAAATCATGCACCGACATTTTTCAGATCTTGAAAGTATTGTAGCTCCATCTTTTGACAGTCATTTTCTTAAAAGTGAAGCCAATGCTAATGGAGCATGTGTAAGTGTTTTCAGACATGCTATTTGCTCATATCCTGTACTTTTAGAGTGCACTTTTAAGCAAAGGTGTTTAAAAAATGATTGTTATCAGATTGGCTTTAATTTTGTGGATATCTGTAAATATACACCTGTGTTTGGATGTATTCCAAACAAGAGCCTACCAGAATGTCAGATATGTATTTTTGAAAACTAAACTGTTGTTGAATCATGGACTTATTATGCCTCCTCTGCATTTATTTACACAAGAGTGGCTTTTTTTACCTGCTCGGTTTAGAGATCAATTAAGTCTGAGACACTTCATACTTCCAGCTTTCATTTTTCAAATTTACAATTGTAGGATGATGTCCGTTAGGTTCATTTTACACAAGTAAATTTTTTTCTAGTGCAATTCATGTGCAGCAATGCACAGAATTCTTGTCAGTTGGCCATTGTTTGTGGAGGATGTAACAAAAAGCACGATTTCCATTGTATATAATGAACAGGGTATAGAAAATTATGTTGTGCTGACATAGAACACGTTGAAAGTGAAGTAAGGAAACACAGGTGTGGGGGTTAAGTTTACTCCTGACACATTGGCCCCTTCAGAGTAGTGCATGTGGAGCTCAGAACATTTAAAGGCATCAAAGACCTGTTATTGCTCAATCTTGTGCAACTACTTAATCTTATTGGACTTCCTTCAGGGGAACCGAGTTAGCTCTAGTCAAGACCCTGGTGAGACTACATACTGTGTGTCCTCTCTGACCTGAAGTACCAAGGTCGTGATCAGAGCTAACACAGTTCCCCTGAAGAAATGGTAAAACATAACTAATCTAGCTGCACAAAAATTAGCAATACTCGGTCTTTGATGCCCTTTGATGTTCCGAGCTGCATATGCACTACACTGAGGGGTCCAACATGTTTGGAATAAATTTAACTCCCTACACCCTCTCGCCTTTACCTCCAACTTGTTATAATGTCAGAACATTATATAAACAACAAAAACGGATCACTCTCCTTTACATCTTTATCTTACACAAACAATGGGCAATTTGCAAGAATTCTGTGCATTGCTGCAAAGAAACCACACTTGGCAAAAAATGAAAAAATAAAAACTTGTATGAGAGCCTAAGGAACATCCTACAAAAGTAAATTTTTAAAATTGTTGAAACCTTAATGAAAATTTTGCTACTTAGAAAGTTTACTGAAGGATAAATTCCCAGTTCACACAGGTAAGTTGTAGAGATGGATAACATTTACCTTGGATTCATTAAGGGACAGCTGCTTGTGCCATAAGGTCAGATTCTAACTTGTACACACAATTTATTACTAGTCATAATTATTGGCTCCCATGGCTATGGAGTGCAATATTTATGGCCTTTCACTAATCTATTGTGTCCATATGTTACCTCGCTCTTCCTGAGGCTAGAGCAGCCATTGCTTTAGAAGAGTGATCATTCACCTAAATAAATGCTACTATAAAGTGAACCCCCAGTTTTATATGGGGATATATTCCAAAGGCACCCATGAAGTACTATAATTCATAATATAATTTTCTACAAATGCTTCAAATCAATAGAAATCATGAAATATCAAGAAAATATAGTTACTATTGCCCAAAGTAATGAAACATGTTACATAATTAAATGAACACAAAAATACAATAAAATTAAGATGAACAAAATGTATTTTTGTACTTTCACTCTGGTCTAGTGTGCCCATCCTCCATCCCAGAAGCTGGAGGAGCCCTTTCCCTTCACCCAAATGAATGGTGCTATACACTGAACTCTCAGTTTTACATAGAAATATATTAATATACCCAGTTAAAAGCTAGAAATATATTATACCTGATTAACAGAGCTGGGCGTGTTACTGTTTATCGGGTAGTCCGTACCTGTACTTCCGCACCTAAAATTTTTTCCCTCGGTCCGGTACTGCATCTCCACACCTCCAGTACCATACCCAAAACTATTAAAGTGCACCCGACTAGTCTGCACCTCAAAAAATAAACAAAATACAAGTCAATAATACTTAAGAACTCCACACACACACACATATATATATATATATATATATATATATATATATATATATATATATATATATATATATATATATATATATATATACATACAGCATCACAGGACATTACAGCTACGTGTGCCAGAAGACAGCCACCCAGCAACATGACAACAAAGGTAAGAGTAAGAACACCCAGACTCACCCCTCTGGTACCTGGACAGCTCAGTCTTCAGATCAGGGACGTTAAACTCACCGTCCCGAAGCATCGTGCACCTAAAGTTTTCATCGGGGTGACCAGTTAGGATGTTCCTGTTGCCAGCAGGGTTAAACTACTGTTTACTCCTGACACAGGTACAGAAGATAATGTGATTGGTTTGCGTCAGCTCCATTGTCTTGGTTTCAGCAAAAGCGACCTTTCAGCCAGTCAGGATTGAGGTGTTAGCAGCCAACAGAAGTCACCTGAGTCCCGTTGGCTTGTTTAATGCTACGCTTACACTATGAGAGGCTTCTGTTGACACCATCATCAGTGTGTTTCGTGGAGTGGATGATTCCCTTCTCTCATGGTATGATTCTTGTCATTTATGTAACATTCCTGACGATTATTCTTAACAGATCTCTGCAGTACTTTCCACGGAGACTATGAGACTCCACTCCAACACAGGGGACAGGAAACGAGAGGAAGACTGCAACACCCTCTTGAAAGAGTTCTCTGATGTGCTGGTGGAACCAGGAGACTTCAACAACAGTGCAAGGCTCCCCACCATGACAGGAACTGCGATACTGCTGTCACAGTCCAAGGAGCCGCTATTCTCGGATCCTCTGCCTTTGCGACCCTTTGAGGCAGCCTCAGCGGATCTCTTCGTGTATGGTGGTAAGGACTATTTGATATAAGCTGATCGTCTTTCTGGATGGCCGTGTGTTGCAGAGTACGGTCGTGAGGCAACGTTGCGAGCTACACTGAAGCTTTTATGCAGCATATGTTCCGGTGATTAAACTATTTTCCAATATTCCATGACGGGTAAAAATGGTAAACCTAGAAATTGTCAGAAGACTGTTTGAATACTAATAATTATTTTCTCTTTGTTATTCTGAATACAATGATGTACTTTCTAGCTCGATGTGACCTCTGAAAGTTTAGTTATTGCCTTATCAAGGATTCCTCCTTCGCCCGCTGTGTGATCTGTCAAGCAGAAACACCTCGGTAAGCGATGACACCGCACAAACACACACACACACACACACTCTCTCTCTCTCTCTCTCTCTCATCTTGGAAGAGAAATTGTACACTTCCAATGAGAGAGAGAGAGAGAGAGAGAGAGAGTATTTTTTCACCCCTTTTCATATCAAGTTTCAAGCAAATAACATGTAGGTATCATCTCTCTCTCTCTCTCTCTCTCTCTCTCTCTCTCTCCCTCACACACACACACACACACACGCCCCCTTGATCGTCTTCCCAGAATACGAGAGGCACGCCTGCGTCTCCATGAGCCACTCTGGGTTCTCAATACGATGTTTGGAGTCTGTTCTCTATCACCATTATCTCTGTCTTCTCTCTGTTCTGAGAAAACACGTGGATCCTCTGAATAATTTTTCGAGTCTTCACTCCTGCTGTCTTCGCTTTCTTCAGTTTCTTCCTCATAATCACTGTCACTGTAGTCAGGCTCAGAAGCACTGCTAAATAAAAATGATCTGTCTTGTTCCATAGGGAGTTATGAACTGAGACGTCCCTTCGCTCTTATCAGGGTGCTTTCGACACGGCGGGTCGCTGGGGTTGCCAAGTGTCGCCCTCAGAATGGGAGAATAGCTTCATTACCCCTAAATATACAGAGCTAGTGGCAACACTACGGGTGGAAAAAGAAGCCAGATACTTCCACTCGCCATCTGACTCGAGAAACCACACGTGGAGCTCAAACATGAGGCACGAAAATTCTTCATTACAGGAACGATCGCTGTCGCTACGGACGCACTGATGCAATCGTTCATATACGATCGCTGGAACATAAGGGTTAAAGACGTAGGTGTGTCAGTCCGGCTTCGAATTGACGGCAGTCCCCAGTTTCCCAGCTCTGTATTTAGGTCCTTTGTAAAGAGATGGGGTATCAATCATGTCTTGTCTTCCCCCAGATACTTACAATCTAATGGACATGCAGAAGCTTTTGTTAAGAAAGCCAAGCAACTCAATCATGTCTTGTCTTCGCCCAATTTAATGGACATGCAGAAGCTTTTGTTAAGAAAGCCAAGCAGCTCATCACAAAGGTCTGCACAGTGAGTGGTAATGACGATGAGAATTTTGACAGTGGCCAGATGGAGCAACGAAACACACCACGATCTGACAACCTTTCCCCAGCCCAGGTGTTGTTTGGGCACCCCTTAAAGTCGGCAGTACCTGCATACAGGCGTGCCTTCGCTCCCGAATGGCAGGCAGTGGATGAGGAGTGCGACTCAAAGCTGTCTGCAGAGATGGAGAGGACAGAGTGGTACTATAACCGTTCGTCCCGTGTTTTACCACCTCTATGCATCGTCACCCATGTGTGCATATGAGACCACGAGAATGGCCAGTGGAGCAAGTTAAGAGTTGTAGTTGGCATCAGTAAACATTGCGATTATCATGTGAAGGTTCCGAGTGGGAGGGTATTCTGGAAGAATCGCCGCTACTTACACCCTTGCCCAGTAACGCTGACAGCTTCAGAGGAACCCGAGGCCACACTGCGAGTTGCTGATCAATGCAGGGTATGGTTCTCATCGACAAGGCACTCGTATATGCAAGTGTCCAGACTGCCTTGTTCTGTAACAAGTGTTGGCCAGTGAAGCCAGCCAACAGCTCCGAGGCTCCAACACCTTGCTTCAGCGGAGCCAACAACAGGTCAGTGGGCTCACCAGTGAGCCAGATCCAGCCGTGCCTTCAAGCCAGCCTGACCTTCCCACCTGCACAACAAACACAGTTTGCTGTACTGCGTTAGTAAAGTTAGCATGTACTCCTTGTTTCCTACATCCCTAACATCAACGACCCTTCTCAAATAAAATGGACAATTTTTTTCATGATAAAATGGGATATACCAATTTGATGTGTAAAAATAGTTACGTAGTTCCAATGGCAAACTGTGTAAAAATGACCAGATGATAAGTGAACATTGAATAAATTAGGGATCATGATACTCAAGCAGAGTGAATGAGTGTGTACTTGAGATATCGTCAAAGCAAAACGACCAATTGTATAGCAGAACTAAGGTAGTAAAGAAAATTAATGTCATAAAAGGGAAATATTGCATAACAGTGAATCATATATATATGAGGGAATACCTCTACTAGACACAAACAAAAATTTGTATGTAAAACGAGGCTAACGCATGAATCACACCGTAGTGGGCAGAGATTGCAAAACCTTTGTTTTTCTGTAAGAATACTGCATTCTAGAAATACAGTTGTTTTATTTGCATTCCCACCAACAAAAGTGTTCAAACAACAATTTGTTCAGTATTGAAGTGACTATGGTCTAGTATTGAACCAGAGTTTACGATACAAAAAAATGTTGGAAATTGTTATATCTAAAAACATATCATTGATTTTTTTTTTCATATCTAGTATAAAGATTATGAAAACTCAACAGAAATAAAGAAGTTAGCACAACTTTAGCCTAATATTTTTGTTATCAACACATATTTAGGCATATCTATCTGACACCAGCATGGATTAGGAATTTTAATCTTTTTTTTTAGGTTACCTGAGGTATCATTAAATGACTTAAATGACCATACAAGTATAAATGGAACCTTAAGAAACTGTACAACACTACTTTCAAACTAAACACCACTGAATTGGTTTCTGGTGCTTAACTTTTAAGAAGCTGTGGCAGCCATTTCTTGTAGTTCTATAAATATAAACATCATTCTATCACTTTACCTTAATATATACTTCATTCATATATATAATGAATGATCAGCAGGTCCCAAGTAGCGAATGGCTATGAGAATAACATCAATGATTGTCCACACTCCAAGACCACCAAAGCTGAATAACTTACCAATTCCTTCTTGCCAATGGCCCAGGTAAAATCTGAGGAACAAATAATCTATTCATTTTCATGAAAATCATATCATAGCATTCCATATACATGGACTTATGAACCTAAAGATTATAATATTTTCAAATAATGGGAAAATTTCTGATTTTACTGAACTTAAAGGTCTTCAAGAAATCAACAGATGGGTCAACAATACTTGTTGAGAAAAGAAAGTATCTTCATGAGAATAAGATTTACAATTATAGATTCACAAGTTTTACTGTTAATCCTGTATCTCTGTTCACCTGTCAGCTCCAAATCCCCCAAGAGTGATAGAAAGCAGCAAAGCTGTGGACCATTTATACCCTGAAGTCCAGTTGCAATACAGCTTTTTACGGAACACCCGATTGCCAAGGCACAGAACATCACTATTTACTGTGCAGTTAGATCTGAAATGAACAACAAAAGGTATTGTGTGAATGTGGCTTCATCATATATAATAAAAATTTGGAAACTGTTATAACTAAAAAAAAAAAAAAAAAAAATATATATATATATATATAAAAAAAAAGGTTTTTCCTTTAAGTCATGTGTATCAAACTTATTAAGCTTCTACTCGAGTTATTGCAGGACTTGAAAACAGAGATGGATGGATAGACACAGTATAATTGGACATTAAAAAGGCTTTTGATAAAGTCCCACACAGAAGACTTCTTTGGAAACTAGGGAACACAGGAGGACTGCGTAGAACCATACTCGAATGGACAAGAAATTATTTGAAGGATAGGGAAATGAGAACTATGATCAGAGATACATACTCATCTTAGGGTAAAGTAACTAGCGGAGTGCCACAAGGGTCAGTGTTAGCCACCATTATGTTTCAAGTTTATGTAAACGACATTCACATTGGGATAAACAGTTATATAAATTTATTCACTGATGATGGAAAGTTGCTAAGAGTTATCAAAACGAGAGGACTGTCTGCTCTTGCAGGAAGATTTAAACAAGATCTATGAGTGGAGCAAGAAGTGGAAATTGGAGTTTAATGCCAAGAAATGCAACATAATGGAACTAGGAAAGAGTAAGAGAAGACCAGTATGGAATTATTTGATAGGAGAGGAAAAAATAATGAAGACTAAAGAGGAAAAAGATCTTGGAGTGATCATACAAGAAAATCTGAGCCCTGATAAATACATAAACAAGATATTTGGACTATCATACAAGGTGTTGACTAATATAAGAGTGGTATTTCATTACATGGATAAAGATATGATGAAAAAAATCATCACAAGCATGATACGCCCAAGGCTGGAATATGCAGCAGCTCTAAAAAGGATGTAAGAAAATTGGAAAGGATACAGAAGATTGCTACAAAGATGGTGCCAGAATTAAAGGACCTCACATATGAAGAATGATTGAAGGAAATGGGATTGTCAACATTACAAGATAGAAGAGAATGTCAGGACCTAGTATTAAACAATGTATAAGATAGTTAATGATACTGAAAGATAGACAAAGAAGACCTGGTGCTGTTGACGGAAGAAGATGGAAGGACAAGAGGACATCAAAAGAAGATCAGGATGAGGCAGTGTGTGAAAAATATTGGAAAATAGTTTTTCACAAAGAACGGTGGAACAATGGAATACAGTAAGTCCTCGTTATACGGTAGTTCTTTATCCGGTAAATTCACAGTTATGGTATTTGAAAATTACTACCCTCAATTCGATATATGGTAAGAAAAATTCACATATACGGTATCTGCTCATGTCATCCGAGAAGGCCCAGCGCGGGGGAGCAGGGGTGATGACGTCATCCACACCACACCTCCCCGCCACTCACAGTATTGACTTTACCTTGACCACCCTTGAAGCCTATTATATCTTCCCCTCCCCCCCTTTTTTTTTAACTGCATTACATATTACTTACATGCATTATTACTTAGATGAATAAATGGAATATTAAAGGGTCTATTGTAAGCACAAATATATTCATAATAATCATGGCAAACACTAAAAGCCTACTACCAGCGGTGAACCTTGCAGCAACTGATAAAGGGCACAGATGGGCTTGGCAAGCCCACTATCAGTGAATGGTGGAAGTCATATAACATCAAGCATGCCTTAGATAACATCAAGTCATCTTGGGATGAAGTGAAGACGTCTACCATGAACTTGGCGTGCCACTCACAGTACTTGACCACCCTTGGAGCCTATTATCTCTTCCCTTCCCCCCTTTTATAACTGCATTATATATTACTTACATGCATTACTAATTGGATGAATAAATGGAATATAAAAGGGTCTATTGTAAGCACAAATATATTCATAATAATCATGGTAAACACTAAAAGCCTACTACCAACAGCAAACCATGCAGCAACTGATAAAGGGCACAGAGGGGCCTGGCAAACCCACTATCAGTGAATGGTGGAAGTCATATAACATCAAGCACGCCTTAGATAACATCAAGTCATCTCGGGACAAAGTGAAGATGTCTACCATGAACTTGGCGTGAAATAAAGTATGGCCAGAACGTGCGCATTACTTCCCAGACTTTGCTGAAGAAGACATCGGTGCGATCAGAAATGACATAGTAAATCTGTGCTATAGGGCTGGCTTCGATGAAGTTGATGATGATGATGTTCAACATCTTTTGGAAAGTCATGCTGAATCTCTCTCAAATGATGAACTTATAGACCTAGACAAGGCATCACAGGAGGCAGAAAAAGAGGGAGAAAAGGAAGAATAACCTGTGCGTGGCCTGGACATCAAAACTCTTAGAGAATGTCTCAGTGGTATCGAAAAAGCTTTAGAAACCCTGAAGGAATGTGACCCAAATCCTGCCAGGAGCAACAAAGTGGCTCATGACGTAGAGAAAAGTGGTAAGATTTATCAAGAAATCTATGATGAAAAAACAAGATAAACTAAACAGTCCTCCATCTACTCATTCTTCAAGCCAGTCAGACATGCCGTTCCTATCGCACCTGCTGACCCTGCTACAGCAGGCCCTTCCTCAGTATCCTCTTTCTTCAAACCACTGAAACGTGCCGACCCTGCTACAGCTGGCCCTTCTACATCTGCTTCCGACAGTGCAGACGACGACGTCTTATCCTTGTCTGCCCACTCGGCGGATGATGAGTAAGGGCTGAAATCCCTACTGTCCCTTAGCCTCGGGAAGGACATCATCTGATAGAATACATGGCGATTGAAAGGTAAATAAAAACATTTTCTGTTTATTTCTTTTGCACAGTACTTTATTTATTTTTTTTCTTAATGATTATTTTCATGTATTTTCATTTCTGTAGGGGTGACTTTTGATGTGCTGGAACGCATTCCCTATTATTACATGTTATAATGGGTTCGATATACGGTAAATTCGATATGCGGTAAGGTTTTCAGGAACGCACATGTACCGTATAACGAGGACTTACTGTACATTGGATAATGGAATTGTCACAGCATATAGTGTGCATAACTTTAATAAAGAAAAACTAGATAAATGGAGATATGGAGACAGGACACTATGAGCCTCGCTCGAACCCTGTACAATACAACTAGGTAAATACACACACACACACTCACACACACACACAAACTGATCTTGAGAGAAGAATATGACATCCAAAGCACAAGATCGCATAGTAAAAAGCTGAGAAAGGGAAGATGTCTGAGAGATATTAAAAAATATAGTTTCCCGCAGAGATGTATTGAGACGTGGAACAGTTTAGATGAAGAAGTAGTGTCTGCAATGAGTGTGCACACTTTTAAAGTAAGATTGGATAAGTGTAGATATGGAGACGGGGCCACACGAGCATAAAGCCCAGGCCCTGTAAAACTACAACTAGGTAAATACAACTAGGTAAATACACACACACACACACGAGCGAGACTTCGTGCTGTCAAGACATCTCTGAGCAACTAGTAGGGAAAAGCTACAACAGGAATTGGAGCCTGACGTAGATGTATGTACAGGGGGGAGGGACCATAGGTTCTCCTGTCTCCATAATGAATAAGTTTTGGATCGTATAGACGGAAAAAAAAAGGGAGAGAGAGAGAGATGGAACAGAGTAATGGTGCCAGACATATGACAGAATCAAAACATGCGCCATCTTGTGATAATCAGCAGTACATTCAAATACCTGTTGGACTAAGGAAACTGACTGAGGATATTATGGATAAGGATTTTTCTGGATTTAGGGACGAAAGAGGTAGTATGAGGAGGTTGATCAACGTAGAAAGGGAGTTAAGGTACATGAAGGAAGTGATGTTGTCTAATGAACAAACAGGACCGAATGACAACGGAAAACACAGAGCTAAAATTGAGATTAGTAGAATGTGAAAAGGTCAGTACAATCAATCAGGGATTAAAGGAGAGGAGGAGATACAAGAAATAAAGAAACAAAATGATGTACTAAAAGCCACATGTCAAGACTACGAAAACTCTGTAAGGAGCTTACAGGTTAAAGTACAGGATGAGATTGTGGACAGGGTAGAAGGTGGATTGGGTGAAAACAAGCTGAAGGAACTATGAAATGAATGAAAGCGGAAACAGGGAGAGGAAAAAGTTAAATTTTCTGAGGTAGTAATGAGACAAATTCAGGAAAACAAGTAATACAAGTTACTAAAGAGAAAGATCTTGTGTGAGACACAGTAGATAAGAGGAAAAGTTTCATAATTTTTGGGATGAAGGAAAAAAAAAAATCCAAACAAGTTCACGAGAACATGGAGAGAGAATTGGCCAAAACTGTTATCAAACAAGCTAAAGGCAGCACGCAAGAACTGGATCAGGAGGTGGAGCAAGTGATCAGATTAGGAAGCTACAGTGAAGGGAGTAGGAGACCAATGAAAGTGAGAATGAGATCCCAAGTGGCGGTAGAAGAAATTATAGCTAAGAAAGGGAAGCTGGCCGATGATACTGAACACAAGGATATATGGATAAAAAGAGACATGAACTTAGAGGAGAGGGAAAAGGAGAAAGTGCTAAGAAATGAAGCTAAGGAAAAAAAACAAGAAAAGGACGGAGATCAAGAAAAATAATTTTTACGAGAGGGTTCTAGATATGAGACAAAAGAAGTGGTACCTACGGAAGAAAGAGGAGGTTGTGGAAGAAGCAAGAAATTAAGAGTTAAACTAATATAGATCGGTTGTTATCCAGCATGTTGGAGGTTAGGGATTATTTGAAAGAGAAAAAGTTGGATGTAATTGTGCATTGTTGAAACAAAACTCAGAGAGGGGATCCATGTTAGCTTTAAAGAGGAGGGATATAGTAGCTGGAGGACAGACAGGAAGGATAAAGGGGGAGGAGGAGTCCTAATAATGATTCATGAATTATATGTGTGGAGGATGTGCAATATGGAGAAGATAAAGTGGAAGTAATGGAAGTAACAAACAAAACAGAGGAATTGAAGAAGAGAAAAATCATAGTTACACATGTGTCACGTAAGACAAATACATGGGGAACTGAAGAACATAGAGATATGCAAGAGAGATAACATGATAAGGAGAGATGGAAGAATACTTTTAGTTGAAGACTTTAACTGTAAAAAAGTAAACTGGAAAGAGATGAAGTAATGGATAATGCTGGACAGTGGAGCGAGGAAGTGTTACAGTTGACTATGGAGGAGTCAACAAGGCACAGGGGGGAAGAAGAACCATCATTGCTTGACCTAGTATTCACAAAGAAACCACAACCCCCTCCAATCATACCTTAATCCAATGGGAAGAAGTGATCATGTGACATTAGAGATGCAAATTCAGGAGGAAGATGGGATAAGTTACAGAAATGACTACAAAGAAGAGAGATTAAATCATGCAAGAGTGCATTTTGAAAAACTAAGGATCTTTTTACTGATGTTGAGTGGAGAAACATAATGTACGGAAAGACAATACAAGGGAAATATGAAATATTTTCACAGAAATATAATGAAAGAAAAAAATAATATGTACCTTTCTATAGAGTTAAGAAAAAAATATGTGCTTGGTACAATGCTAGATGCATACAAGCTAAAAAGGCAAAAGATAAAGCTTGGAAGAAATTCATAAAACAGAGAAATGACAATAACAGACGGCAGACGGAATGCAAAATAAAGAATACATTAGAATAAGGAGAGAGGAAGAAAGAAACTTTGAGAAAGATGTGGTGAATAAAAGTAAAGATGAACCCAAACTTTTCTACAAGTTTATATATGGCAAAAATGAAAAACAAGGAAACAATAGAAAAAATATTTAAAAGAGGGAAGACATAACAAACAGAGAAGGAAATGTGTGAAATAATGAATGAGTTTCAAAATGGTGTTCACTGCAGAAGAATTTCACAGAACCTAATAGGACATTGCATTGCCAAGGATTACAAGATATCACAGTGCTCAAGGAGGATATTGGAAGATAATTGGATAAGTTGGATGTCAGAAAAGCAATGGGGCCAAATGGTGTATCAGGCTGGGTGATAAAATAATGTAAAGAACAACTACTGGATCCAATTTGGGAAATAATTACAAGTTCACTAAATGAAGGGAAAGTTCCACTAGAATGGAAGAGAGCACAAGGAGGTTATTGGAAGATTATTGGATAAGTTGGATGTCAGAAAAGCAATAGGGCCAGATGGTGTATCAGGCTGGGTGTTAAAAGAATGTAAAAAACAATTACTTAGAAAATAATTACAAGTTCACTAAATGAAGAGAAAGTTCCCCTAGAATGGAAAAGAGCCAATGTAATACTAATATTTAAAGAGGGAAAGACAACTGAACCACTAAACTACAGACCAGTGTCATTTACAAATGTTTTGGGGAAATTGTGTGAAATAATTATCAAAGAAAATGGGTTAAAGTTCTAGAAGAGGAACAAGTCATATCAAATAAACAATTTGGGTTCAGGACAGGGTGGTCATGTGTATCAAACTTATCAAGCTTCTACTGGAGAGCTACTGCAGGACTGGTAAACAAAGATGGATGGGTGGACACAGTATACCTGGATTTAAAAAAGGGTTTTGATAAAGTCCCTCATGGAGGACTACTTTGGAAACTAGAGAACATACGAGGACTGCGAGGAATTTTGATAGAATGGACAAGAGATTATTTGAAGGATAGGAAGAAGAGAACTGTGATCAGAGATACATACTCATCTTGGGATAAAGTAACAAACAGAGTGCCACAAGGATCAGTGTTAGTCCCCATATGTTTCAGATTTATGTAAATGACTTTCATATTGGGGTAAACAGTTATATAAATTTATTTGCTGATGATGCAAAGCTGCTAAGAGTTATCCAAACCAAGGAGGACTGTCTGCTGTTACAGGAAGATATAAATAAGATCTATGAGTTGAGTAGAAAGTGAATATTGGAGTTTAATGCCAAAAAAATGTCACATAATGGAACTAGGTAAGAGCAAAAGATTGGTATGGAACTATTTGATTAAAGAGGAACAAATAATGAAGACTAAAGAGGAAAAGATCTGGGAGTGATTATACAGGACAATCTGAGCCCCAAAACACACATAAGCAAGATATTTGGATTATCATATAAAATGTTGACCAACATAAGAGTGGCATTTCAATACATGGACAAAGATATGATGAAAAAAAATCATTACAAGCATGATATGTCCAAGGCTGGAATATGCAGCAGTGGTGTGGTCTCCACGCTTTAAAAAGGATATAAGAAAATTAGAAAGGATACAAAAGATTGCTACAAAGATGGTGCCAGAACTGAAGGGCCTTACATATGAAGAATGACTGGAGGAAATGGGACTACCAACCTTACAAGATAGAAGAGAATGTGGGGACCTAATAACAATATACAAGATAGTCAATGGCATTGAAAAAGATAGACAAGGAAGACCTGGTGCTGGTGATAGAAGAAGGTGGAAGGACAAGAGGACATGTAAAGATTATTAGGATGAGGCAGTGTGTGAAGGATATCGGAAATATACAAACTTGGTAAATATAGTGAGGGAACCAAAATACAACTGAAATTAAGAAGAGATTGCAATTCGGGGTAGAAGAAATATTAGGGAGGACTGGAAAGCTGGCTGGTAAGGCAGAAATAAAAATATTTGGTTAAAGAGAGAGATGAATTAGGTAAAGGGAAAAAGAGAGAACTGCGAAGTGAAGCTAAGGAAAAAAAAAACAAGAGAAGGACAGAGAATGAGAAGAAATTCTACTGGAGAGTGCAGAACATGAGGCTGAGGAAATGGTATATTCAGGAAGGGGAAGGATACAGTAAAAGTCCTGAAATCCGGAAGTCATAGGGGTTCAGGCATTCCGGATTCTAGGATTTTCCAGATTGTAAGATAGTAAGGCTGAAAGCAAGATTAAAATCTTGAGAGTATTATGTAAACCCCATTAAACTAACCCCAACTTGCTATATCTCTTTGTAGTACTGTCATAACATCTTACAGGGATTGCTACTACCACCAGTTCACTGTGTACTTCCTCACCACACCACACAAGATTAACGTATGCTTTTTTTTTTTTTTTCTTGAAGATTTGCCAGACTATGGGGGGAGTGGCATGGGCCTTTCCAGCCATTATGGCGACCCATATGTGATGATTGCTCTTTTCCTACTTGTCAACTTGTATTTGTGTAGGTGATTTCACTATTTTACGTAGGCTATTCCACCATCCACATATACTGAGAAGTTTGAGTGATTGTACTGTACTGTACCCCACAGTCCACAATACTTATGGTTAGGGTTGTATGTTTTCTCTTTTTCACTGTCTTTGTCTGGAGGCCAAGAGGGTTTGCTGAAGCCATGATAACAGTAGTTTGGCACACACGTGGTCGACTTTGTGATGGTGACAGACGAGACATGATCCCACGTGGCAGAATGAAATGGTGGACGGCGGTTGGCGGGATGTTGAATCGGCGCATTCGGTGTCGGTGATGACATGTTCGGTTTTGGCTATTATCATTATATATTTATTACTATTATTTCTTACTTTTTACATATTTAACTCAGCCTTTCAAATTTTCCGGATTATAAAGATTTACGAATTATAAGGTTCCAGATTTAAGGACTTTTACTGTATATGAACAAAGATGGATTTATATCAGGATGCTTGGAAATGAGAAATTATAAATTGGAAGACGGACCAGACGTGGTATGTATAACAGAAACAAAGTTAAGTGAAGATGTCCAAGTGAATTTTAAAGAGCAGGGATATAAAATCTGGAGAAGAGACAGAAGGGGAAATGCAGGAAGAGGAGTACTGATAATGACTCGAGAGGACATAGAAGTAACTCTCGATTTACGCGTTTTTGTTATAACGCGACCAAAAAAAAATATCATAATTAATCTAATTTGTGTGATTGGTTTGCTTATACGCGATTTGGCCCAAACGCATTTTCAAACTGAGTGCCAGACGCAATTTCAAACTGCGTGCCAGAGAGCTCCACAGCTGGCCGATAGGTGGGAGCTCTGGGGCTGGACCCAAAAAGCAGGTTGTTGTGTATGTTGGTACAGACAACCTCCATAGCAACCTCCTGCTCACATACCAACCTTTGTAAAACAGCATCCACAAAAATTCGTTGCTGTTGGTGGGTGGAGGTTGGTAGCCCACCTAAAAGTGCTCATTGGCTGCCAGGAGCTGGATTCAAGAAACTTTAACAATGTCAGAGCAACCTACTGCCGTGAAATAGCATCCATGAACACTTGGAGGGGCGGTAACAAGGTTGCTGAGGTTGCTCTCAGGTTGCTGGTAACACCACCTCTCCAGGTGGTGTTACTGTCTTATATATGCATTTATGTTCACAAAACATTTCTATTAGCTTTTTACAAACCTTGCCCCCAAGAAAGGATTGTTTTGTAATACATGAAGTGAAATCTTACATGGAAATCCAAAAAATGAAAGCCCACAGACGAGGCAGAGACTCGTGACAACTCGGTCGCTTCTTCTTCTTGTGACCCTTTTAGCTTGCATGTTGCTTTCCCCACGATATTTATGTTTCCACTCCTCTATTGCCTGCTATAATTGATATCATATCTTAGTATTCATATATGCTCATGGCATGAGTGTATATGAATACTAAAATATGATACCCATTATAGCAGGCAATAGAGGAGTGGAAACATAAATATCGTGGTGAAAGACAACACGCAAGGTAAAAGGGTCACAACTCACAAGAAGAAGTGGCCGAGTCGTCACGAGTCTCCGCCTCGTCTGTGAGCGATCTCATCTCTGCTTTATTTTTTGATATTCCAGGTAAGATTTCACTTTATGCATTACAAGACAATCCTTTCTTGGGGGCAAGGTGTGTAAAAAGCTATAATGTTGTTTTATGAGCATAAATGCATATATAAGACAGTAACACCATCTCGAGAGGTGGTGTTCCCAGCAAACTGAGAGCAACCTCATAGCAACCTTTAATTTTTTTTTGGTATTCCATGTAAGATTTAACTTTATGCATTACAAAACAATCCTTTCTTGGGGGCAAGGTTTCTAATAAGCTAATAGAAATGCTGCTTTGTGAACATAAATGCATATATAAGACAGTAACACCACCTGGAGAGGTGGTGTTACCAGCAGCCTGAGAGCAAACTCATAACAACCTCATTACTGTCCCTCCAAGCGTTCTTGGATGCCATTTCACGGCAGGAGGTTGCTCTGATGTTGTTAAAGAATCTTGGATCCAGCTCCCGCTCTTTTCGTGCCTCATGTGCAGTCTGCCAGCACTGAGTACATACGGAGAATCTCTTCAATCTGCCTATAATTCACCAAGATGGCCCCAAAACGTCCTTCATCTTCTTCTGCATGTGGAGTTATTTTTGATAAGTGGATTTTTGATAAAGTGGTAAAGCTCAGAGGAAGAGTGACTGACTGTGGTTGAGTGGTGAAGTCAGTAACGCAGTGAGTGTTTTGTTTACATATTCTTTGTTTTGTTTTCTCTTATTATTTTTTGCTTTCTCATTATTTCTTGCTTTTCCCTTTACTTTAAATACACTTCTAGTATTTAGAATGGTAAATAATAAAAAAAAAACATGTTAATTTAGCCAAATAAATTGAGTATTTTGTACTTTTTTTTTTTTTTACCACATCCCGCATCTCCCCTATTGTCTATTGTTTCTTTTGAGAATTATGTTTGCTTTACACGAATTTTGATATACGCAATGCGTCTTGGAACGCATCTATCGCATAAATCGAGTTACCTGTATACATGGAGGAGGTATAGTACGGAGATGGACTGGTCAAGGTTTTAAGCATAACAATTAAGGACCAGTGGGAGGGAAAAAAAAGGAGTATCATCATTGCATATTTCCCACCGAAGACTAATACATGAAGGCTTGATGTACATAAAGCAATGCAAAGGGAAGTGCTAAATTGCCTGGACAATATGTTAAGGAAGGACAGAAGAGTGCTACTTGTGGGAGATTTAAACTGTAAAAATGTAAATTGGGAAGAAATGGATACAAACAGTCATGCTGGATGCTGATGGGAGAGTGTTATAACTGGCAATGGTAAAGACATTGGACCAGTGGGTGAAGGACTATAAAAGATATACGTAGAGGGGAAGAAAAACCATCAATGCTGGATTTGGTTTTGAAAAAAAAAAAAAAAAAAAAAGGAGCCTTGTCGAAACATCAAATATCATAGCCCAATTGGAAAAAGTGATCATGTGGTTCTAGAAATTGATTTAGAGGATCAAGAAATTTCAAAGCAAAAAAGACGGAATCACACCATGTCAAATTTTGGAGGATTAAGAAGCTACTTTGATAGTACCGAGTGAAAGGAAGTTATGCAAGACAAGACAACTCAAGAAAAGTATGATATATTCCTAAACAAGTATAATGAGGGAGTAAAGAGATATGTTCCTGAATACAGAGTAAAAGAAAGCAAATACATGTGGTATAATGCTACATGTGGAAAAGCTAAAGAGTGTAAGGATGCAGCTTGGAAAAAATTAAGGAAGCAACAGAATGAAGCAAATAGGAAGCAGTATAAAGAGGCACAAAATGAATGCATTAGGATAAGAAGGGAGGAGGAGAAATTTTGAAAAGGATGTAGTGAAGAGATGTGAAAAGGAACCCAAGCTTTTTATAAGTATATAAATGGAAAACTGACAAACAGAGACCATCACTAAGTTAATTAAAGGAAATAGGATATATGAAACACTGGAAGAAATTGTGAACTTATGAATGATAGCTTTAAATCAGTATTCTATGAAGAGGGAGAGTTCATAGAGCCAAACAGCTCATAGAGCCAAACAGCCAAGTGACACAGGAAGGATTAAGAGACGTCATGGTAGAAACACAGAAAATTAGAGAATTACTAGAAAAGGTAGATGTAAGAAAGGCAATGGGGCCAGATGGATGTCAGGATGGACACTGAGAGAATGTAGAGAACAAATGGTGGAACCAACTTGGGATGTAATCAATAACTCTCTAATGGAAGGGAAGATACCAAAGGAGTGGAAAACAGCAAATATAGTCCCAATATACAAAGAAGGAAAAAAGACTAAGCCCCTAAATTATAGACCAGTGTCACTAACTAGTGTTGAGGAAAAGATCTGTGAAATTGTTATCAAAGAAAAATGGTTAAAATATCTGGAGGGAAAGGAAATAATAAATAACTTCTAATTTGGTTTCAGAAAAGGAAGATCATGCAGAACAAATTTACTAAGCTTTTATAGAAAAGTAATAGACAAAGCACAAGGGAGAGATGAATGGGTTGACACGGTGTATCTAGATATTAAGAAGCCTTTTGACAGAGTACCACATAGAAGACTACTATGGATAATAGAACACATGGGTAGAATACAGGGAAATATGTTAAAGTGGATGACAGACTACTTAACAGATAGGGAAATGAGGACAATGATAAGAGATACCCCATCAAGCTGGAAGACAGTTACCAGTGGAGTACTACAAGATTTAATGCTGGCACCAATTATGTTCCAAGTATATATCAATGATATACAAGAGGGTTTGAGTAACTATATAAATTTGTTTGCAGATGATGCAAAGCTTTTGAGAGTAATAAGGAACATTCAAGACTGTATGGAATTGCAGAAAGATATTGACAAGATTTGGAATTGGAGCCAAAAGTGGAAATTAAAATTAATCATATTTGTCATGGTATTTTCAACACTCAAAGTTTCATGACCCTTGAGTTAGTACCTAGCCTTTGGAAGAAAACAAGCATGAAACTCGAGAGTACTGCACAAGCAGACAAAAGCACTGAAAAAACTCACGTAAATGTTTCTCTGGGAGAGTGAACAGCACGGCACTGGTTGTTTCCAAGACAAGTGTGTTCCCAGTGTGATGTCTGATAGCAATAGCGGCATATCATTGACACAGTTATTTCCTGTCTTCCCTGAAAATAAAGTTGAAGAGGTTACTACAATAAAGAAGTCTAACTAGTTAAGTAAGTAAAGTCTTTATTTAGAGTACTTGCAAAAAAGGTGTAAGCACACTTGATGGGGTTCATTGGAATATAGACCAGTTAAGATATCATAAACTTCAAAGAAAATACCCCTTATTCACTGTGTCTCAAGAATGGAGTAAGAACAGGGTAGGGAACAGTTGTGGCAATATGTATAATTTTATAATATTATTACAGGTAACTCGATTTACGCGCGTTTGATTTACACGTTTTTGTTATAACGCGACCCAAAAAATATAATTAATTCAATTTGCACGATCGGTTTGCTTATACCCGATTTGATCCAACCGCATTTTCAAACTGAGCACCAGACGCAATTTCAAACTACGCGCCAGAGAGTTCCACAGCTGGCCGATAGGTGGGAGCTCCGGGGCCGGATCCAAGAAGCAGGTTGTTGTCTATGTTGATACAGACAACCTCCATAGCAAACTCCTGCTCACATACCAACCTTCGTAAAGTAGCATCCACAAAGATTCATTGCTGTTGGTGGGTGGAGGTTGGTAGCCCGCCTTAAAGTGCTCATTGGCTGCCAGGAGCTGGATCCAAGAAACTTTAACAACGTCAGAGCAACCTCCTGCCGTGAAATGGCATCTATGAATGTTTGGAGGGATGGTAACGAGGTTGCTATGAGGTTGCTCTCAGGTTGCTGGGAACACCACCTCTAAGGTGGTGTTACTGTCTTATATATATGCATTTATGTTCACAAAACAACATTTACACTAGCTTTTTACAAACCTTGCCCCCAACAAAGGATTGTTTTGTAATGCATAAAATGAAATCTTACATGGAATACCAAAAAATAAAGCAGGGATGAGATTGGCCACAGACGAGGTGGAGACTCGTGGCGACTTGGCCGCTTCTTCCTGTGAAATGCCATGGTATTTCATTACTAATTCACTATCACTCAGTGCCATGGAGTTGAGGTTATCCTCATGGCATGAACGTATATGAATACTAAGATATGATATCCATTATAGCAGGCAAAAGAGGAGTGGAAACATAAATATCGTGGGGAAAGCGACATGTAAGCTAAAAGGGTCACAAAAAGAAGTGGCCGAGTTGTCACGAGTCTCCGCCTCGTTTGTATATAGCTGATCTCATCTCTGCTTTATTTTTTGGTATTCCATGTAAGATTTCACTTTATGCATTACAAAACAATCCTTTCCTGGGGGCAAGGTTTGTAAAAAGCTAATAAAATGTTGTTTTGTGAACAAATGCATATACAGTAAGTCCTCGTTATATGGTACATATGAGTTCCTGGAAACTTTACCATAAATTTAAATTACAGTATACCAAACCCATTATAACATGTAATAATAGGGAATGCGTTCCAGCACGTCAAAAGTCACCCCTACAGAAATGAAAATACATGAAAATAGTTATAAAAAAAAAAAAAGTTAAGTACTGCGCAAAAGAAATAAACAGAAAACTTTTTTATTTACCTTTCATTCGCCATCTATTCTATCAGATGATGTCCCTCCCGAGGCTAAGGGATAATAGGGATTTTAGCCCTTACTCATCTTCCGCTTAGTGTGCAGATGAGGATAAGACATCGTCGTCTGCACTGTATGAAGCAAATGTGGAAGGGTCAGCTGCAGCAGGGTCAGCACGTTTCACTGGTTTGAAGAAAGAGGATATGGAGGAAGGGTCAGCTGTAGCAGGGTCAGCACATTTCACTGGTTTCAAGAAAGAGGATATGGAGGAAGAGCCAGCTGTAGCAAGGTCAGCACGTTTCACTGGTTTGAAGAAAGAGGATATGGAGGAAGGGCCAGCTGTAGAACCGTTGGCAGCAGATGTGAAAGGGCCAGTTGTAGCAGGGTCGGCAGGTGTGACAGGGACGGCATGTCTGACTGCCTTGAAGAATGAGTAGATGGAGGACTGTTTGGTTTTTCTTGTTTTTTCACCATAGATTTCTTGATAAATCTTGATACTTTTCTCTACGTCATGAGCCACTTTGTTGCTCCTGGCAGGATTTGGGTCACATTCCTTCAGGGTTTCTAAAGCTTTTTCGATACCACCGAGACATTCTCTAAGAGTTTTGATGTCCAGGCCACGCACAGGTTCTTCTTCCTCATCTCCCTCTTTTTCTGTCTCCTGTGATGCCTTGTCTTGCTCTATAAGTTTATCATTTGAGAGAGGTTCAGCATGGCTTTCCAAAAGATCTTGAACATCATCATCATCAACTTCATCGAAACCACCCATATGGCACAGATTTACTATGTCATTTCTGATCGCACCGATGTCTTCTTCAGCAAAGTCTGGGAAGTCATGCGCATGTTCTGGCCATACTTTATTTCATGCCAAGTTCATGGTAGACATCTTCACTTTGTCCCAAGATGACTTGATGTTATCTAAGGCGTGCTTGATGTTATATGACTTTCACCATTCACTGATAGTGGGCTTGCCAGGCCCCTCTGTGCCCTTTATCAGTTGCTGCATGGTTTGCCGTTGGTAGTAGGCTTTTAGTGTTTACCATGATTATTATGAATATATTTGTGCTTACAATAGACCCTTTTATATTCCATTTATTCATCCAATTAGTAATGCATGTAAGTAATATATAATGCAGTTATAAAAGGGGGGAAGGGAAGAGATAATAGGCTCCAAGGGTGGTCAAGCTGAAGTCAGTATAGTGAGTGGTGGGGAGGTGTGGCGTGGATGACATCATCACCCCTACTCCCCTGCGCTGGGCCCTCTCGGATGACATAAGCGGATACCGTATCTGTGAATTTTTCTTACCATATATCGAATCGAGGGTAGTAATTTCCAAATACCGTAACTGTGAATTTACCGGATAAAGAACTACTGTATAAGACAGTAACACCACCTCGAGAGGTGGTGTTCCCAGCAACCTGAGAGCAACCTAATAGCAACCTCATTTACCATCCCTCCAAGCATTCATGGATGCCATTTCACGGCAGGAGGTTGCTCTGACATTGTTAAAGAATCTTGGATCCAGCTCCCGCTCTTCTTGTGCCTCATTTGCAGTCTGCCAGCACTGAGTACAGACGGAGAATCTCTTTAATCTGCCTATAATTCACCAAGATGGCCCCAAAACGTCCTTCATCTTCTTCTGCATGTGGGGTTATTTTTGATAAGTGGATTTTTGATAAAGTGGTAAAGCTCATAGGAAGATGGTGATTGACTGTGGTATGAGTGGTGAAGGCAGTGACGCAGTGAGTGTTTTGTTGTTTTTTCTTATAATTTTTTGCTTTCTCTTATCACTTTTTGCTTTTCCCTTTACTCTAAATACACTTCTAATATTAAGAATGGTAAATAATAAAAACATGTTAATTTAGCCAAGTAAATACAGGCAACCCCCGCTTAACGAAGGGATTACGATCCTAAAAGACCCTTCGTTTAGCGAAACTTCATTAAGTGAACCAATTATAAGTTCAACCCCTGACTTGAACTACAATTGAAAGTAAACAGAGCGAGAGTGCATCATAGTACAGTGAAAGGTTTAATGAAAGTAAAAATTATGAAGTTAAACATTTAGGCAGTTTAATTTAAGTCATTTTAATGTACACTAATGTATGTAGGTATGTAATCTTATAATGTTGATAATCTTAAATTTATGAAGGGAGGGAGAATGAAACAGGAAAGACACTAACTGGCAACCTGTGGAATGTAAACAAAGGCGCATCATTGTATCACATACAAAACTTGTGTACCACATTTCCACAAGGCTTTCCATTTTATCATTTGTAGAGTTCAGGAGGTTCTTTTAGCTTGCAAGGAAGATACAGTCTCACCAGCCTTCTTAATAGAGTCTGCTGACTTGAAAATAGAAGAGACAGTAGATGGAGTCAAGATGGTGGTGAGCAATGCTATTAGTTTTCTCGCCTCTCTCATGTCTGTGAATAATATCCAGCTTAACTTTGAGAGTAAGAGACTTCCTGGTCTTCTTAGCAACGCTAGGCGACATTGCAGAGTGTTTTAGTGGTAAGTTGAGCGAGGGAAGACGAGCTGCTGCTGACGCTGTTATTGTTTTGAACAGGGGGAGTGAGTGGTGCATGTGTTGTCCACGAGAGGCGCTGGTGTATTCAAAAGCCTGTCGGCTCGTGTGATACAGCGGGGCTTGGAAAAAAATTACCTGGATAAAACTTCGTTTAAGCGAGTTTGGGGTTCGTTAAACGAGCAGATGGTAGTAAAATGAAACCTTTGTTGTAGCGAAATTTCGTTGTGTGAACCTTCGTTAAGCGGGGGTTGCCTGTAGAGTATTTTGTACAAATTTTTTTGGACCACATCCCTCATCCCCCTATTATTTATTGTTTCTTACGAGAATTACATGTTTGTTTTACGCGAATTTTAATATACGCGATGCCTCTTGGAACGCATCTATCGCGTAAATCGAGTTACCTGTATTATTGTGTTATGTATTTCATAATTTCTAAGACACTTCTCTTCACCCTTTTGTCTTGGAGCAATCCTGTGGTGTCAACCATGCACGTAGTCTCAGTCTTAGGCTGCCCACCTGGCAGGACACTCATGCTCTGTTATGTAGACTCTTGATATATATCTACTATTGTTCAACAGTGTTTGGTATCATTCTGTTGGTCTGTACATCTCTACATGTGCTACCAGAGCCATCCTAGCACACAGCTACATTATGAAAGGACAGGGGTAAACCAGTGTATGCTATCAGGCCTTGCTATGGATGTACATACATGGTCAGCTGTATTATGCCTGATATTCTATAGATGGATACTGACATGCTTTTAATTTCCAATTTTAGATATTTGGACACAGGGTACACAGCATGTAAAAACTTCATTCAATATAAACTTTTTATCTCCTTTGAAGTCTAAATTTTTATCCTGTCTTGTTTTGTACATGGTGTTGATAATATTAATGTTCAACAAGTGATTGTAACTCACTTTGCAGCTAACTCTTGGTTTGCAGGTGACATTCACTTCTTGGCCATAGACACAGGTGCAGTTAAAGTCACATTTCAAACATTCTTTGCTCAGTTCATGACACTGGTGATTTTCTGGGCAAACCACTGAGCCAAGTTGTGAGTGGTCCTGTTGAAGAAATGGTCAATTAATTAAGCAAATACCAGTAATGTTTATATTAGCATCAACCACTAACTGTGCCAAACATTATGTGTATGTTGTGCTCTGACTTGTAAATAGGAACTATTTACAGTGAAACACCAAGGTGCAATATCAAACAGCATAATTTATACATAGTGTGATAATAAAACTAATTAAATATAAACTGAACTAGTAGCTAGAGCACCACTCTCTCAACTTCTAAGATCCATAGATAAAGTTCTGTGAAAAATGGAGTTATGTGGACAAAATTCAAACAGTGCAAACCAGATGATGACCAATTCACTAGCCAATATACAAAATCCTTAGGAGTGTCAACACTTAATATTGCAAGAGGAAATGATCAGTAAAGTCAAGTTAATTCATAAGTAAAATAATCCAAGCCTAATCCAGTTCTGTAAGACAAATATGTCATGCTGAAACTCTTAAACGGAGCCTTCATGTGGCAAACCTACTGAGCAGTTCTCTGGAGTGGGTGGGAGACGTGGTGCTGGCTCAGAGGAGCCAGTCAAGTTGTTACTGGGTGACTTGTAATTCTTGTTGGTCTCATTTTGTGGCTTAGTTCCCTCTAGGGAACTTGAGGCACATCCTGTAATGAGTTTGCATTAGTAACTTGTACAAAACTAACTCTAAGGGAAGCTAGGAGCTCCTTAACCACTGTTTCAACACATTTTAGTCCATTAAGTGGTGTTCCTTCTAGGTCAAGAGTCATTCAGACCATGATCTCTAAGTTGAGAGTTGCTTAGGTAATGATCCCTTAGCCCATGATCTCTAAGTTGAGAGTTGCTTAGGTAATGATCCCTTTAGGTGAAGTCTATTTGGCTAATTCATATTCAATTAATTATTCTATTCATAGATAGCCCTTATATTTTCATTAATTTATTTATTAATCCCCTGACATCTCATTGTTAGTGATGAGGTGTGAGGGAATAATGAATAAGGAATATATTTCAAGCAAATAAGACAGTGTTTTGAAAAAAAACATTTCATAGATTTCTGGAAGAGGCCAACTTGGCCTGTGATTTCAGCTTTGAGTTGTTAAAACTAATTTCTAATATCAATGGTTATTGTGGTTAAGGCAAGTATTTTCAATTATGGATGTATAGTCCCATTTCTGTCTTTGATACTTCCACACCCTATCCAATTTTCTTTCAAAATCCAACACTGTTCTTGCACTTACCACAGCATCTGGGAAGTTGTTCCAATTGTTCACTACTCTACTGTATAATGTGTATTTCTTGATGTCTAATCTTGGTCTTTGCTGATATCTTTTTGGTATGTCCTCATGTAACTAGTACCCTCAGGCTATTTTGGTTTCAGCGGCAGATTTTCTTTATTCTCAATAAGAAAACTGAACAAAAATAGGTGTACACTTTCCTTGTGAATCATTAGTCTCTGCAGAGGCAAGGTGCAATACACGTTAGCTTTTGTGTTGTATTAAAGTCTAAAAATTAAAGAGCTTGGTACTCCAGGCAACTATATTTTGTTCTATATGATGATGTTATACACTCAAGTAACTATAAAGAAATACATATCAAAATAACAACAGAAAATTCTGGAAGGAGTAAAAGCATGGTAAATCAATAGATACATTGTAATATAGTGTTTAAAGATGACTATGCTGACCTACTCCTGAATTAAACTAACCGGCAAACACTGAAAACTTGCCAGTTTGGGTCCTCTCCTATTGAGAATGTTGTTAGAGCAAAGAAATGTTGGCATTTTTTACCCATTGGATAAGACCTAAGGATGTAAATATATCCGGAAATTTGCCATCAGGAGTAGAATTTGTACAAGGAACCTCAGAAAACCAATCAATAATTAGTAAATTGAAGTCTCCAACCAAGATGAGCTCTCGGTCAATATAAAATGACTGAAGAAATGTTAAAAGAGCAAACCTATCAAGAAATTAATAACTTGGAGGCCTACAAACTACTAATACAATTACTCAAAATCAGGCAAAAACACCCCAAAATAGTTAGGATGCTCACAAAAAGACTGGCCAAATTTGATATCTTCCTGAACACATAGCCCAATGCCATGTATCCTCATATTAGTTCAAGTGAGGACAAACTACAGCCCAGAATTCATGCAGCTCTCCAAATGTTAGTATATTTGAAATAGAAAGATACTAAGCAATGCCAAATAATATTGTGAACATTTTGTTTTCCTTCTGCAGTGTGCATATGCATGGGATAGTAGCTTTTTCTATAAAAGCCTTTCATTTTGTCAGTGTTAAATATTAATTATTTTGGATTAATATATAATGTTGTCTTATAAAATTGTGACAATTCTAATGTAGCCCTTGTACTGAAAAAGTTGCCCATCCATGTGTTAGTTGGGGAATCATTCTTAAACAATTTAAATTCCATTAGAAATATTTGAATTCAAGTTCAGTCACATTTCACAGAAATAAGTCAACCCAATTCTTAAACTAGATACCACGTTGTTATGGTTGTTGGCCAGATTGTTGGTCAGGCCTAACTACACCTTGCTGTTTTCTCCACGTCGCTATGACACGTCAGCACACACCATGCTTCACTTGTTATTCGGAGCTCCGAGGTTTCACGAGGATAGCGGCGTGAACCCAACGGAGGTGTTGTCATGCAGGAGGGAGAAGTGGAAACCAGACCGGCACAGCGCGCCTCACCGCGAGGGTGTACTACCACCCAGCCTACTAACCACCCTACCTGCACTATACCTGCTACTTCTCTGACTGTATATATTGTACATAATTAAAGCTGCATTGTTTCCAATATAGTACAAGTTGGAATCCTGATTGTTTTCTTTACGGGCAGAAGATACAACACACGTCAAACACAAAATTAATGTTATTCACCAAACAGTTAAGATATATTAATATAAAAGTAAGAAAGAAATTATCTACAACAGAAAACTGAGCGAGAAAGCATCTTACTCCTAAAAGTAAGTGTCCCAACTGGAGGTTTGCAACTTGCTCACTGACTGATCCCCTGGGCATGTGATCAATGGAAGGGGGCAGAAAAAGACAAGGAGTAGCACTTCCACCAGCAGCACCAGCAAGGAATGAGGTTGCAGAATGAAAACCACTCTGTACTGGAAGACTGTGAAGAACTGTTTAGTTACCTGTGGTTACAGGAAATGGTGCAGGAGCACCAGTATTACCAGCACCAACAGGAACACTATTGGCAGCAGGCATATCACCACCTCCACTGGCAGCTCACTTTAGCACCAGTATTATCAGTACCAAAAGGAACATTGCACACTACCACCTCCATCAGCACTTCGCTTCAGCACTAGTATTACCAGCACCAACAGAAACACTATTGGCACCAGGCACACCACCACCTCTGCCAGCAGCTTGCTTCTCTCTAATTTGGGATCTCTGTTTGAATATCAGATCTCATGATGTGAAAATTGAAGAGAAATGGAATCCAGCCAGTATTTTACACTAGTTTTTTCCATCTATGAAGTCCATTCAGGGTGGGGCAGGTCATGTCGTTTACCTCTAGCCATACTACCAAATCAATCTTCTTACATGTGTCTCTCTCTCTTATTTCCCATGCATGTGCTATTAGAAAGTGATATTTTAGGTATGCTGTATATAGTAGAGGAAGCCACAGGACAGTGAGTGTCGATGTTTAGGATTATATCAACAATTTATAAAAATTCTGTGACATGTGGCAGAGGTTCTTTCCAGTGTTGCCATGATGTGGTGGTGGTGGTCAGTGTGTCCCCTTGGGTACCTCACCTGGTTCAAGTAAAGTCAAGTGTTATGGCTCACGCCTCATTTTCTCTGGCTACCAAATAAGATGGAAACTACAACCCTGATTTTTACCTCATATAGGTGGTGTGGAAAAAAAATAAATAAATAAATAAGAAATAAATAAATAAATAATAATAATAAATGAATAATAAATAAATAATAAAAAACAAGATATAAATTATATATAGTATATTGAGAGAGAGAGAGAGAGAGAGAGAGAGAGAGAGAGAGAGAGAAACAGGCTTGCAGATAAGCAGGTAGGGAGACAATCTTAATCTGATAATTGGTGGTCGAAATGGCAACGCCGCACTCATGGGAATTCTGGAATCTGCCACACCTAGAACAGACTTCATAGATGGAACAGACTAAAAGACAGTAACTGAAACCTATGATAACAATTGAACATTTTGGCATGAACCAGATTATGTTTAATAGGACTTATATTAGAAAGAATATTGGAATCCAAGTTTGGACAAAGAAATTTCATGAGATATTCCACGAATAATGATACTATCTTTTCTTTTTTTCTCTTTTGTGTAGTTCTCTCATCTCTACCTGCGCTAGCTCCTGTATTTGAGTAGGATCATAAGGTGAGAGTGAGGTACCTTTTTTTAGAAGCAAGGTAGTCCCTAACTTCCCTGACCTTGACAACTATGGCAGCTATCTGACTGCTCAGGTCAGCAACTGTGTTAAACAATCTATTTACCATATCACTAAGGACATTTTCATTGGAAGATACAGGAGCAACTTTGCAAATAGAACAACAAACTCTCATCATGCTTCCTCCTAATTTAAAGATTTCTTCAATAAGGATGCTAGACAAATTAGTGCAGGCCTCCATTCTGTGATACCAGTGATCACATATGTCACAGGCAATAGAACTCTCACCCCCAACTACTGACTGCTACAAGTATCACATGGATAGGTGTTACTGGACCCCTAGAGATCTGTGATCTACTGCCCGCCGTGGTATCAAAACAAAAACACACAGGTGGCCAAACACAGCAATCACACACAGAAACTTCAAAATGCTCCAAAAACATCATAAATAAAGATAAATCAACAACACACAAGACATATAACCAACCCACCACTGTCAATAAGATAATCATGCAAGCAAACAAACACAGGCCAACCACCAACAATGAAAGAAACACTCAACTAAAACACAAACGCAATACAAGAAAGACTACAAACACAAACACAATACAAGAAAAGTCAGAATATACCACCTGATACTAAGTTGTAATGGTGGTTAGCTAAGGCACAAATAAAGGAACAAACACTAACTATACTGAGAAAAGAAGTGCAGGAAACAAGACAAGTCTGCACATCTAATAGCCAACCCATGTCAAAACAGGACATGATGCCCACTGCATACATCGCTGCCATCTGATTTAGATGTAATCAATCCGGTGACTATACAGAATCCAGCTTATCTAATATACGACTCATACATATCCATAATCAGCAATTTATTGAAACACCTTTTGGACTGAGGAGATTGAAAGAGGATAATATGGATAAGGACTTTTCTGGATTTAGAGATGAAAGAGGCAATATGAGGAGGTTGATAAACATGGAACGAGAGATAAGGTACATGAAAGAAGTGATGCTGAGTCTAATGGACAATCAGGACTGAATGACAACAGAAAACACAGAGCTGAGATTGAGATTAGTCGAATATGAGAAGGTCAGTGTAATCAATCAGGGATTAAAGGAAGAGATACAAGAAATAAAGAAATAAAATGATATACATGTACTAAAGGCTAAATGTCACGACTACAAAGACTCCTTAAGAAGCCTACAGAAAAAAAGTACAGGATGGGATTGAGGACAGAGTAAAAAAAATGGAATGGGTGAAAACAAGCTGAAGGAATTACAAAATGCATGGAAACAAGAACAGGAAGAGGAAAAAGTTAAATTTTCAGAGGTAGTAAAGAGACAAATTCAGGAAAAAACAAAAGACCCTGTTATATAAGTTATTAAGGAGAAAGAAGATCTAGTGAGAAACACAGTGGATAAGAGGAGATGTTTCTTGATTTTTGGAATGAAGGAAAAAAAATCCAAGCAAGTTCATGAGAGAGCGTGAAGAGAGAGAATTGGCGAAAACTATAATCAAACAAGTCCAGGACAGCATACAGGAGGTGGAGGAAGTGATTAGGTTGGGAAGATCTAGTGAAGGGGTAGGAGACCAATGAAAGTAAGAATGAGATCACAGGTGGCAATGGAGGAAATTTTGACAAGGAAAGGAAAGCTGGCCGATGATACTGAACATAAAGATATATGGATAAAAAGAGATATGAACCTGGAAGAGAGGGAAAAAGAGAGTGTTAAGAAATGAAGCTAAGGAAAAAATGAGAAAAGGACAGAGATCGAGAAAAAGAATTACTACTGGATGGTTCTAGATATGAGACTAAAGAAGTAGCATCTACAGAGGAAGGAGGAGGTCATGGAGGAGGCAAGAAATTAAAAGTGACATACTAATATAGATCGGTTCTTATCCAAAAGTGACTTATACTAATATAGATTGGTTCTTATCCAGTGTATTGGAGATTAAGGATTATTTGAAAGAGAAAAAGCCAAACCCAAGCTTTTCTACAAATCTATAAATAGCAAAATGAAGAACAAGGAAACAATAGAAAAAAATAATTAAAGGAGGGAAGACATACCAAGCAGAGAAGGAAATGAGTGAAATAATAAATGAGAGCTTCAAAACTGTGTTTACTATAAAAGAAGATTTTACAGAACCAAATAGGACATTGCATTGCCAAGGATTACAGGAAATCATGGTGCACAAAGAGGATATTGGAAGACTATTAGATAATTTGGATGTCAGAGAAGCAATGGGGCTCAATGGTGTATCAGGCTATGTGCTAAAAGAATGTAAAGAGCAACTGCTGGATCCAATTTGGGAAATAATTACAAGTTCACTAAATAAAGGGAAAGTTCCACTACAATGGAAGAGAGTCAACATAATACCAATATTTAAAGGAGGAAAGGCAACTGAGCCATTAAATTACAAACCGGTGTCACTGATAAGTGTTACGGGGAAGTTGTGTGAAATAATTATCAAAGAAAATGGGTTAAACATCTGGAAGAAGAGCAAGTCATATCGAACAGACAATTTGGGTTCAGGAGTAATAGAAAGACGGGAAAGCAGAGATGGATGGGTGGACACAGTATACCTGGACATAAAAAAGGCTTTTGATAAAGTCCCTCATGGGAGACTACTTTGGAAACTAGAGAACATAGGATGACTATGAGGAACTTTGTTAGAATGGACAAGGGATTATTTGAATGGCAAGATGAAAACTGTGATCAGACGTACATACTCATCTTAGGTTAAAGTTACAAGCGAAGTACCACAAGGGTCAGTGTTAGCCCCCATTATGTTTCAGATTTATGTAAAGTACATTCACAATGGGGTAAACAGTTATATCAATATATTTGCTGATAATGCAAAGCTGTTAAGAGTTATCAAAACCCAGAAGGACTGTTTGCTGTTACAGGAAGATATAAACAAAATCTATGAGTGAGTAAGAAGTGGAAGTTAGAGTTCAATGCCAAGAAATGTCACGAAATGGAACTAGGAAAGAGCAAAAGAAAACCAGTATGGAATTATTTGATGGGAGAGGAACAAATAATGAAGATTAAAGAGGAAAAAGATCTGGCAGTAATTATACCGGAAAATCTGAACCCTGAAAAACACATAACTAAGATATTTGGATTACCATTTAAAATTTTGACTAATATATAAGAATGGCATTTCAATTCATGGACAAAGGTATGATGAAAAAAATCATCACAAGCATGATACGCCCAAGGCTGGAATATGTAGCTGTGGTGTGGTCTCTGAGCTCTATAAAAGATATAAGAAAATTAGAAAGGATACAGAAGATTGCTACAAAGATAATTCTGGAACTAAAGGACCTAACATATGAAGAGCAGCTAAAGGAAATGGGACTACCAACCTTACAAGATAGAAGATAGAGAATGAAAAGATCTAACAACAATCTACAAGATGTCAATGGCATTGAAAAGATAGACAAGGAAGACCTAGTGCTGTTGACAGAAGAGGATGGAAGGACAAGAGGTCATGTAAAGAAAATCAGGATGAGGCGGTGTGTGAAGAATATTGGAAAATACATTTTCCACACAGAACAGTGGAAAAGTGGAGTGCATTGAATAATGAAGTTTTTACAGCACATAATGTGCATAACTTTCAGGAAAAATTGGATAAATGGACACATGGAGACAGAACACTATGAGCCCTGTTCGAACCCTGTACAATACAATTAGGCAAATACAAAGGTTAGGTTAATGAGTAGAAGGGAAAAGTAGAATTAAACCTAAACCTAAACCATAACCTAACTATACTATATACACAAATAAAAGTTTCATCCAAGTTTTTACAGCACATAAAAGGAGATAATAGCAGCACACACTTTGGAAAACACTGGGCTAGGGTATGGGGTCAAAGTGGCTAGTGTATGAGGATAGCATAATGGAGATCTGGAGTGAGTGGAAACTCTCATTTAAAAGAATAGTTTTGTTAATGCTCTGCAGGGTTCCAAAAAACCTTAGAAATGGATACGGTAAGTAGATAAATGACAAGTAAAATATATCAAGGACAAGAGCATAATTACAGACCTTTTAATGCATAAAGAATCAGTAATGGTATACTTTAGGCATATATCAAGTGAAATGGTGCAGAACAAAAGGGTAGGATGTGAGTAACGAAAGACATTAATAAGGTTTAATAATTGTTGGTATTAAGATGTTATGAAAAGAGTGTGCTCATTACGTGAATTAATCTACTGTACCAGATCCCAGGTAATAGAACAAGAGGCAGACAAAGGGAGAAGTACATGTACATGGATAGAATAGGAGAGTGTGGTAATCCATGGTCACCAACATTTGCTGCGACACGGCACTTCAGTAATGTACTGGATGCTAGTGGAATAACACGTTACTTGTCCAAAGATTAACACACACACACACACTTACCTGTTAAAATAATGAAGACAAAACTCCACTTGAGCAGTGAGGCCCCGCGAGTCATGCTGGGGCTGGTGGCGGGATGGAGCTGGAGGGGCATGAGGGGGGGCGGGACTCACTCATACCCACCACACACTAAAATAACTTACAACTTTTCAAAATAACGACTCACGGAAGATTTAATTACGTAAATAGCATTAGTTTTTCCCCACCACGTCCCCCTTGTGGTCCTGGACGGATCTCCGGGGCGAGTGACGTGAAACAACTCACGGCTGAACCCCTGTCAGTGTCAGGTGCCTCGCTTTGCTAAAGTCGCTTTGAACAGCTGACTACGGTAAACAAAACAAAAATGTCAAGAAGAATGATAAAATACTTAATGATAATACATCACCTAAAACATGCAAATAAAATACTGCTATTAAGAAATAGGGTTTACAATTGTTATCAATAGTCATCTTTAGGTACTGATATCTGAAAAAAAAAAATTATAACTACTTACCTAGATAGGCAATTGCCTTCAGATAACTACGTAATTGTCTTCACCTGCTGATCGTCTTTGTTGTTAGCAAGATCAACATAAAGATATGATAAGGGTACTGTACACATTTCCAAAGAAATGCCAAAGAGAACAAACATGATTGTGTGTTATATACATGATTCAAATAATGTTATGTCTTATAAAAAAAAGAACAGATATGACAATAAAGGGGTTAAGTTCAAACAGATGTATGCAAACGGACATTTTTTGCATGTGTGTGTGTGTGCTTTTACAAAGGAAGTGGACTGTGAGGGTGACGATAACTCATTCAAGATCAAGACAATCACCAACACTGCTGCCACTCTCCCGCTCTCCGTTCTCCTCGCCCGGTATTGTGTTCTCTTCTCACTTCTTGTTACTTCGCAGTATCGGTGCACTAAGAGTATCTCTGCCAGTGAGACCTGCAAGGCAGACGAGTTAGCTCACACCAGGAGCTAAGGATTGACTGTTACCTACTGTGAGGAGAGTGGACCAAGGAGTCTCTGTCGGGTGAGAGGAGAGATGCAGGAAGAGGAAGATCCAAAGGAATATCGTTGGGAGAGCGGCTACGAGAAAACATGGTAAGTCTTCACTCTATGTTTGTAATTACTTTAAGCTGATTAAATTTATTCCTACAATTAATGTTTATGTGTTTAGTGAAGGGTTGTCTTTACTTACAGTTTTGATGTTAACATAGTGGTTTTATTTGTCTTATAATGCAATATTTTCCATGTAAATTATGTAGCGTACTAAGTGTGTTGATTATGTAGCCATAGTGGTAGGTGCCTGTAAGAATAATGAATTTTATCATCCATTACAGGGAGACGATACAGGAAGACGAATCTGGCCGCCTGGAGCCGTCAGTGACAGAGATAATCCAGCGGACAAAACGGCGCAAGTTGCTGGACAGAGAGGCGAGTGTGCGCCTTGGAATCATGAGGCATGTGTACATTATCCTGGACTACTCACAGGCCATGACGGAGCAAGACCTCAAACCCACACGTCAGATTTGCACACTAAAGGTTTTGCTTCTCTCTGTCTTTACTATTGCTCTTATGATCTCTTATTGTTTTATTATTTTAATTTGGTGTTTTTTTTTTCCAGTTGCTTAACTCTCCTCCTTTTTATTTTTTATTCTCCTCCTTTACCTCAAGATCTTCCTCATTCATATCATCCTTATCCTCTTACTAGTATATTTTACAGAAAAAAATCCTGAATAAAAACTCAAACACTCTTCTAACTCTTAATCTTAGCTTGCTGGAATGTAAAAAGATTCTCACTTAACTCTCTTCACAGATTCTAGAGGATTTCATCAAGGAGTTTCATGACCAGAACCCAATAAGCCAATTAGGTATTATCACAACTCAAAATAAGGTTGCCAAGAGGAACAGTGATCTCAGCAATAACCCGCAACGCCACCTTGACGTAAATGGCTCTCATGGTATTCCTTGGGTTTTCATGACTTATTTGCATGCCTGAAATATTTCTTATTCATACTCTTCAGCATGAAAACAACTACTTTAGTGTGAATGCTACAATTTTTCCATAATAAATGATGATCGCCACATACTTCTCAGTGTATCAAGAAATTACAAGATGTTCCATGCCGTGGAGAGCCATCACTACAAAATGCATTAGAGGTGGCCCTCTCCTCTCTACGACATCTTCCTCCTCATACTTCAAGAGAGATCCTGATTATCTATGCTGCATTGACAACCTGTGACCCAGGAGAAATCATTGCCACCTTACAAGTAGGTTCAACATAATTTCTTGAGTTGAGTGTCATGGATTAAAGTCTGAAATTTGTTTCTACAGCTACTACTAAATCTTGTTGAAAAATCATTATAATATGATATAGATCTCATATGAATACAAACCTATGGGGCTGGTTTCTCTCTCTCTCTCAGTAATGGCCATCATATATTTAATGAACTGGCTTTTACTATCCTCTCATCCCCCTCATTTCAGAAAGTACAGGAAGCTAACATCCGAGTGTCAGTGGTGGGCTTGGCTGCAGAACTCCATGTGTGTAAGGATATCACTAAAAACACTGGTGGGTCCTTCTCTGTTTCCATCAATGACCTCCACCTTAAGGAACTTGTTAATGAACACCTGGAACCTCCCCCAGCCTCTAATAAGATGGACCACACCCTCATTAAGGTTGGCTTCCCACATCAGATTAATGCTGATGCCAAGCCTGCCCTCTGCATGTGGTAAGTGGTGGAATGTGGAGTGTTGTGTAGGTATCAGTATGCTGTTGTGTGATATATTCATTACAACCATCATTATCTTTTTGAAAAGCTGATGTTGCTTGTAGTACTTAGATCATTCATTGAGCTAGTGGCAGCTTTAGGTTTCTCCTCAGAGCTTCTTTGTATATTATGATTGGATGATGACAAGATAATAATAACACTGTTAGAGAAGATAGTAACTAATCTAATACATCATGAATCTTCACACCTGTCAGTCTGGTTGTTTTTAAATACTTGCTTAATAATTACAAGAAAGTGGATTGTAAGGATGATGCTGACTTGTGCATTCCCATGATGTTTTGGCAGCCACCTGGATGATCTTCCACCGCTCAATACTCGTGGTTACTACTGTCCACAGTGCACTGCCAAGTACTGTGACCTGCCAGCTGAGTGCCGTGTGTGTGGCCTCATGTTGGTCACTGCGCCTCATCTTGCTCGCTCTTACAGGTGACACATAATCCTATACTTTGTGTGTGTGTATTTACCTAGTTGTATTGTACAGGGTTCGAGTGGTGTGTGTGTGTGTGTGTGTGTGTGTGTGTGTGTGTGTGTGTGTGTGTGTGTGTGTGTATTTACCTAGTTGTATTTTTACGGGAGGGGAGCCTATGCTCTCTGTATCTCACAGTGTCTAATTTTCTCTTAGAGTCATGTATAGACTTTGCACACACTACCTCTCTGTCCAGTCCATTCCATATATCTATCATTCTATGGGGGGAAGCTGTTTTTCTTGAAGTCTCTTCTGTAGTTGTCTTTTCTGAGTTTTAGTCCATGTCCTCTTGTGTCCCTTCTGTCCCTCTTCAGCAGGTTGATCCTATCAGGAAGCTCCATATTATTCATTATTCTGTAGATGGTCAACAGGTTGCCTCATTCTCTTCTCTGCTCCAGTGTTGGTAATTCCAGTCTCTCCAGTCTCTTTTCATACGTAAGAGCCGACAAGGTTGGGACCAGTTTGGTGGCCGCTCTTTGTATCCTTTCAATATTCCTGATATTCTTCCTCGTGTTAGGTGACCACATTACTGCTGCATACTCCAGTCGTGGTCTGATCAAGGATTCCAATAACTTTTTCACCATATCTTCATCAATATATGAGAATGCAATTCTAATATTTCTCAGTAAGTTGTAGGTTTATATGTTTATTAGGAGACATTTCTTTTGTTATGAGAACTCCTAGCTTCTTTTCACTTTCCACCTTCTTAATCTTTTCTTCTCCAAGTTTATATTGTCTTGTTATCCTATTTTTGCTCTTTCCAAATTCCATTATGCTATATTTCTTAATGTTGAATTCCATTTCCCATCTTTTACTCCATTCCCATAGTCTATCTAAGTCTTGCTGTAGAGTTCTACCATCACCGTGTGACCCAACTTTCTTCAAAAGTTTTGCGTCATCTGCAAAAAAACTCATATAGCTTTCTACTCCTTCGTCCATGTCATTTATGTATATTGCAAAACATAATTGGGGCCAACACAGAACCTTGCAGAACCCCACTTCTAACTTCCTTCCAGGTGGACTCCTTATCTCTAATTGTCACTCTCATAGTTCTTCCAGTTAGGAAATCCTTCATCCATTCCAGCAATTTTCCTTTTATTCCCCCTATATCTTCCAGTTTTCTTATTAATTTTCCGTGTGGAACTTTATCAAATGCTTTTTTTTTAAATCTAAAAATACACTGTCAATCCATCCATCTCTTTCCTGTGTTATGTCTATGACTCCAGAGTAAAAGCATATAAGGTTTGTTATGCATGATCTTCGTTTTGTAAAGCCAAATTGACTTTCATTAATTATATATTTTTCTTCCAAATGTTTAATCCACCTTTCTTTGATCACCTATTCACATATTTTAGCTATTGTACTTGTTAGGGACACTGGCCTGTAATTTGTTGGGTTCTCCTTATTTCCTCCTTTATATATTGGCACAATATTGGCTTCTTTCCAGTCTTCTGGTACTTTTCCCTTTTCAGTAGAACATTTTATTGTATTGTATACCTTATTTGCCAGCTCTTCTCTACACTCTTTCAAAATCCAATTTGCAATTCCATCCAGACCGTGTGATTTTCTTACATCTAAACTTCTTAGTTGTATCATTATTTCCTGCTCCGAAATAACGATGTCTCATCGCAGGAGACTTATTTCCTAGTTCTTCATAATTAAAGCTTTTTTTTTCTCTTGTAAAAACTTATTGAAAGTGTCTGTTCATTATTTCAGCCATTTCCAATTCATCACTATAATCATTATTTTCTTAAACTAGTTTCTCTATCTCGTGTTTGTTTTTTTAACTTTCCGTTTATATATTTATAAAAGATCTTTGGCTGATCCTTGCATTTTTCTATTATGTTTTACTCATAGTTTTTCTTTTCTTTTCATATTTTAACATAGTTATTCCTTTCTCTGATATAGTCTTGCCACTTCATTGGACGTTTGTCTTTTCTCTATTTCTTCCACATTCTATCCCTTTTATCTCTTGCTTCTTCACATTTTCTATTAAACCATTCTTCCTTATATTTGTCTTTAATTTTTAGTCTCGGTACATATCTATTCACTCCATCATTATAAATTTCTTTAAATGTCATCCACCTTTCCTCCACTCCTGCCTGGTTGTCAAATTTAGTCCAGTCCGTCTTTTGGAAAAAGTCTGAGTTCTCTAAAATTTGTTTTGCTATATGTCAATCTTCCTTTTCTATGTTTTTCATTCTGTTCATTCCTAATCACTTCCTTGAAGGTCGCTACTATTAGTACATGATGACTTTTTGCCAAAGGTGTCTTATACTCTACTCCATCCACAATTTCAGGTTCCATTGTAAATAATAAATCCAGTCTTGATTGCTCTTCACTATTCCTAAATCTGGTGTTTTCTTGAATCCATTGTGTCATTGTATATTCCATAGTTAACTCCAGTAACGTGTAATCACATGAATCCTCATTTCCCTCTGTAGTCATATCTTCCCAGTGCACTTCCTTACAGTTGAAGTTCCCCATTATTACAGTATTTCTTTTCTTTTCTAATATTTTGATTAGTGAGTGTTCAGTGTCTTTCAACACTTCCTCATATTCTCTTAGACTCCAAGACCTTGTCTTGGGTGGTACATAGCAGACTACAAATTCTCTCTTGTCCATGTAATTTTTCTCAACTACAACTGATATAATTTCTGCATTGTTTTTGCCATAATTCATGTTCATTACCTTTAGGGGTTTTTTTGCTTAGTATCATTACTCCTCCACCCTGCTTTGCTTTTCTATTTTTCATATAGATATTGTACAGCCCATTTCCAATGGGGTTTAATGTCAGTTGATCTCTTAGTTTTGTTTCTGGGATCCCCATTATATCAGGCTCAACCTCATTAATAAAGTCATTCAATTCATTTATCCCTGTGATGAGTCCGTTTATATATAAGCAACTTTTAATTTTCCACATTTACCCTCATTTCCTCCTCTGCTCTTTGTTCTCTTTCCTTGATGTACCATTTCCTCAGTCTCATGTTCCAAGCTTTCAAAAAAAACCTTTATTTTCTTGGTCTCTGTAAGTTTCTCATTTCTTTCTTTCACTTTGTTTCTCAATTCTTTCAATCTTTCTCTCTCTTCCAAATTCATGTCTCTTTTTATCCATACATCTTTGTATACATCTGAATGAGCTAGTTTTCTTGTTCTCATAAGTAGTTCTTCCACTGCTACTTGTGATCTCAGTTTTATTTTCATAGGTCTTACATGTCCATCACTGTATCTCCCCATCCTGTACACTTCTATTTCACTATCAAGACTTTGTCCTTCATCTTGAATTGTGTTTATTATGTCTCTTGCCAACTCTTTCTCTTCTTTTTCCCTTACATACCAGATTGGATTTTTCTTTTCTTTCAAACCCATACTACAATACATTTCTTCTTGTCAACTGTGTCTCTGACTAGGTCTTTTGTCCTGTCTTGTACGAGTATTTGCTTTTTCACCATTTCATTAAAACTCATTTTCTGGTTCTCACTTTCCTTTTTCAATTCATCCTTTAATTTTTCCTGTAATTCCTCTCATTTTTTTGTTGTTGTCTTGCACCTTCTGGTTAATTTCCTGAATAATGTCTTCATAATTGTTGCACTTTTCCTTCAGAGATTCATTTTCTTGTTTGAGACAATTTTGTTTTATTTCAACATTATCTAATTTCACTCTCAAAACACTTGAGTTTATCCATTAAGTCAGCGTTTTCATTCCCCATATTCTTCATCCTCTCCGATAAATTAGCCATCACTTCCCTTATAAAGAATACATCCTTTTCTAATGTTGCCACCTTCATATTATATTTTCCTTCATCCCTCTCTCTAAAACCTGAGAAGGCTCCAGTTTCATTTGACCCAATATCTTTGAACTTTGTGGTGTCTCGTAAATTTCTCTCCTCGCCGTCAGTGTATCGCTACCACTATCCCCAGACCCCTTCCTCACTCCCGTTGCCATTTTCCACTCGTTTCACTGTTTTTCCTTCACTTTTAGAGACAGGACACCTGTAGTGATATCTCCCCTCCCAAAATATACAACCAGGCTGGTCAGAAGTCTTCCAGGCTCCAATTCTGGGATAGATAACATTGCGCCACGAACGTCGATGTGTTTACAACTCCGCCATGACGGTGTGTGTGTGTGTGTGTGTGTGTGTGTGTGTGTGTGTGTGTGTGTGTGTGTGTGTGTGTGTGTATTTACCTAGTTGTAGTTTTACAAGACCTTGGCTTTATGCTCGTGTGGCCCCGTCTCCATATCTACACTTAGCCAGTTTTTCTTTAAAATTATGCACACTCTTTGCTGACACCATTTCCTCACTCAAACTGTTCCACGTCTCAATACATCTTTGCGGGAAACTATATTTTTAACATCTCTCAGACATCTACCCTTCCTCAGTTTCTTACTTTGCGATCTTGTGCTTCTAATGTCACATTCTTCTCTCGGGATTAGTTTCTCATTATCCACTTGATCCATTCCTTTAATCAATTTATAAACTTGTATCAGATCCCCTCTCTCTCTTCTCTGTTCCAGGGTTGGTAGATCCATAGCTTTTAGTCTCTCCTCATATGTCATCCCTTTAAATTCTGGAACTATTCTTGTAGCCATTTTTTGTAGTCTCACCAATTTCCTTATGGGTCCACATAACTCCTGCATATTCCAATCTGGGTCTTATTATAGTACTTACCAATTTCTTCATCATTTCTTTGTCCATGTTGTGAAATGCTACTCCAATATTCCTTAGCAAATTATATGTGTCTGAAAATTCTATCAATATGGCTTACTGGTTGATTGTTTTCTTCCATTGTCACTCCCAAGTCCTTTTCCTTTTTTACTTTTTCTAGTTCTACTCCATCTCCCATCTTATAGATTCCCACTAGTTGTCTTTCACTTTTTCCCATTTCCATGACATGGCTTTTGTCCACATTGAATTCCATCTCCCATTTTTTACTCCATTTCCAGATCTTCTTTAAGTCTTCCTGCAGTATTTCACAATCCTCTTTTTGTTTTATGACTCTGCACAGTTTTTGCATCGTCTGCAAACAGATTTATGTAGCTGTTTACTCTCTCTGGCATGTCATTTATATATATGAGAAAAAGTATTGGCGCCAATACTGACCCCTGTGGCACTCCACTGTCTACTGCTTTCCACTTGGACTTCATATCTTTGACTACCGTCCTTATTTCTCTCCCCCTCAAGTAATTTTCCCTCTAACTTCCACAGTGATCTTTCATGTGGCACTTTATCAAACACCTTTTTTAAATCTAAATGAATACAGTCAATCCATCCTTCTCTCTCATGTACTTTATCAACTATTCTAGAGTAGAAACTCAATATATTTGTTACACACGACCGGCCTTTTCTAAAACCAAATTGGCTATTTGATAATAATTTCCTGTCTTCAAGAAACTCGATCCATTGTTTCTTTATTTCTCTTTCTTACATCTTGCATATTACACTAGTTAGTGATACCAGTCTGTAATTTAAAGGTTCTATCTTCCTTCCGCTCTTATATATGGGAACCACCTGAGCGCTTTTCCATTCTACTGGTACTGTTCCATTTTCTATTAAGCATTTTATGATGTATATAGGACTTGCTAGTTCTTCTCTACATTCTTTTAATATTCTGCCTGAGACTTCATCCGGTCCCATTGCCTTCTCTTCATCTAATTCCGTCATCAACTCTTTTATTTCAAGCTTGGTTACTTTAATCTCTTTCATATGGACAGTCTCTCTATTACCCTGTGGTCTTTCAAATTTGGATTCCTTAGTAAAGACCTCCTGAAATTTACTATTTAACAGTTCTGCCATACTTTTTGGGTCTTCCACCATCCCGTTCTCTCCTTTTAACCTTTCTATTGTTTCTTTTTGCTTTATTTTTCCATTTATGAACCTGTAGAACAATTTTGGTTGTTCCTTACATTTTTCGACAATGTCCTTTTCATAGTTTCTCTCTTCTTCCTTTCTCACCTTAGCATATTCATTTCTTGCTGTTTTGAAGTTTTCCTTATTTTCTGGATTTCTATTTCTCCCACCTTTTCCATGCTCCATTTCTTTTTTCCTTTGCCCTAGCACACCTTGCATTAAACCAATCTTTCTTTCCTTCTTCTTAGGTCTATATTTTGGGACATATTCCCTGACTCCTGTTTTGTATATTTCCAAAAATAAGTTAATGTTTTTAAAATAATTCTTGAGGTTCTCAATATCAGCCTTTCTGTAATTTAATCGGTCTCTTTTGTATGATTCGTATCTATCTTCCTTTCCCTCTTCTATATCCATTTCTAATATTACATGGTCACTCTTTCCCAGTGGGCACTTATATCTTATATCATCGTTCATTTGTCATAGGCAGGTGGAAATACAGACACAGGTATTAGAGTTACCTTGTAAAAACTAGGTCCAATCTTGCTGGCTCATCGTTTCCTCTGAATCTTGAATCAAGACAGTCAGTTAGAGGAGAAGAGTTGATAAGACTGGCTGGCTCATCGTTTCCTCTGAATCTTTGGTCCATCGTATTATCTATCATTAGATTCAGGAATCTATCTCCCCAGGCTTCTTCCCCCATACCACTTCCATAATTTTCCCAGTCCACCTCCTTACAGTTGAAATCTCCTACTAATATAACTTTTCTCCTTTCTTTAATGATTCTCGTTAGACTCCTTATTGTGTCATCTATCATGTCTTTATATTCTTGAATGGTCCATGAATTTGTTTTTGGTGGCACATATGTTCCATTGATTGTTAACTCCTTTTTATTAATATGTATCTTAATATACAGTATTTCTGATTTTCCTTCCCCAAACTCCACTTCATTTACCACCATCTCTTTCCTTAACATCATCATGACTCCTCCTCCTCTTTTACCTACTTTGTCTCTCCTCCATATATTATACCTTTTATCTATGTCTATTTTTATTGCTTCATTTAACTTTGTTTCCAACAGGCATACAGTATCTGGTTCTTCTTTCTTTATGTAATCTCTTAATTCTAATTTACTTGATAAAACCCCATCTATGTTCGTATACATCATTTTTAATCTCTTGTTCTTATCATTTTTAGTTAAACTTGCTCCATTTTTTTTTCTCTTCCTTCTCTTTTACATACAATTTCCTTATTTTGTCTCCTTAATTCTCCAAAAAAATGCCTCCTTCTCCTCCTCTGACCTTTCATTATTTTTTTTCCTTGCTTCTGCCACCAGTTCGTTGTCTCTTCCTTTCCTCCTCGTTTCTATTTTTCTTTATATATATATATATATATATATATATATATATATATATATATATATATATATATATATATATATATATATATATATATATATATATATATATATATATATATATATATATATATATATATATATATATATATATATATATATATATATATATATATATATATATATATATATATATATATATATATATATATATATATATATATATATATATATATATATATATATATATCTTTGCAACCTTCTGTTTCTCTGAGTTTTGTTGTTCTATATAGTATTTCTTCTGTTGCTGCTTGTGATTTTAGTAGTATCTTAATTGGTCTCACTTTTCCTTCTTGATATGGTCCCATTCTGTGGATTTCTTCTACTTCCTCTTCTAAGTTGTCTATCTTCGTCATTTAGATTTTTTAGTAGGTCTTTTATTGATGTGTGTGTGTGTGTTTGTTTTAAAGCATTTAAACTGTACACAGATATGGGACACCAGTGGTAAGAATGTGTGACATGCAATGAAAGTGTGAAACCATGAAATCAATGTAATTAACTATGTTTTGTATGTAATCTTTCTAGGCACCTATTCCCCCTGAGACATTTTAATGAGATACTTGCAGAGGAGAGTTCTGCTAAGGAGTGCTATGGATGTCAAAAGCAATTCACTGCAACTGCTGCTGATAAAAATGTGAGTTATATATTCTTGAAACTTATAAGTTTAACTTTTTTTCAATGGTAGAATGGTAATAGTATTATTTTGAAGAAACCCATTACTGATGCATGCCTAAGGTGATGGCTGGGTTTTGAAGTCTTGATCTAGTGTACTTCAGCTTTCTCACCGTTGGAATGTTGTACCTCTTGCTATCTTTTATCACTATTTTCATGCTAAATGCTCTGCTGATCTTGTTAACTGCATGTTTTCCCTCCTCCTGCAGCCTCGCTACACAAGGCTTTCTTCTTCCTCTCATCGCTATTCTGTTCAGCTTTCTAATGTAAGGGTTTCAAGACATTTGTCCCTGTCCTTTGTCTAATTCTATCGGCTCTGTAAGGAGACTGGTAACTGAGTGGGCCTTTTTTCTTGATATTTTTATTTTTGTTGTGGATTGCCTCTAAAGTCAAGATGGTTATGGGATTGGAAAGGCAAACATGGTGGTGTAAAATAAGACTCATTTATATATTATTTTCTATTTAACTTATAGTTTGTATTGCAAATTTCTTTCTTTTCTCCCTTAGTCATATCTTGGGAGTTTATATAAAAAATATTCTCATGCACAACTGAAATCATTGTACCAATGGGTACTGTAGCTCCCAGTATACCCTAGAAATGGCAGATGATTGCGGCACTCTTTCTATAAACATAGTAACAAAAGATCAGATTATATATATATATATATATATATATATATATATATATATATATATATATATATATATATATATATATATATATATATATATATATATATATATATATATATATATATATATATATATATATATATATATATATATATATATATATAACTGTTTTTGCCTTCATCAGGTGTATGTGTGCAGGACATGCCAGCAAGTGTATAAAAGATCAGATTATAGGTAGCTATACTTCTTTATAACAGTTTTTGTCTTCATCAGGTGTATGTATGCTGGACATGCCAGCAAGTGTGTAAAGATCAGATTATATCTATACTTCTTTATAGCAGTTTTTGTCTTCATCAGGTATATGTGTGCAGGACATGCCAGCAAGTGTTCTGTTTTAACTGTGACATCTTCCTGCATGAAACAGTCCACTCATGTCCGGGCTGTGCCTCGAACCCAACCATTTCACAGTACACTAACACCTGAGGTTTGCTCTACATCATCCATATGTATTGATAAGTTGTATGTTACTAATTTTGTAGCAATATTTTGCTATATGGTCTGATAGGTACTACAAAAGTATTAAACATTGTCACAGTTTTGTGCCAATTACCCTCCACCAGTACCTGCATCAGATTAAAAGTATTTAATGTAATGTTACTATGGCTTAACTAAGTAAAGAAATTAGATTCTATACAGAGTGCTTCCTTGTACCTTTGGCTATTCTGAATAGTGTTATCATGTTAGAAATAATTTGTATGTTTTAAATTATTTATCTATCTATCTAGATACTAGGGATGGCTCAGACAAAGCACCACACACACTCTCTCACACACACACACACACACACACACACATTCACACACACACACACACTCACACACACACACACACACACATTTACACACACATCTAGCTTTGTTATTTGCATAATACCAGTCTGGACATACCTTAAGACTATCAGTATGTATATGGGTCTGCTGAAAATTCAAGATAGCACTCCTAGAAATTTGATTTTGGAGGAATATATTTGTTACCAATAGCATACCTAGAAATTTGATTTTAGAGGAACACATTTGTTACCAAAGTTTCATCCATCCCTCAATTTGGCAGTTACAAACTTGATCTACTTCCCTCCTTATATACTTAACACGTTCCCTGCGATTACCAGAGCAGCGAACTTGCCCACACTGCGATACAAATAAATTGTCGCCACGTCAGTGCTGGTCAAGTCAGCGAAGTGAGAAGAGCAGTTTTGTCTGGGAAAACACCCAAATGAACTGGCAAGCTCAAAGTGTTTGCCCACAAGTGGATCACATGGCATACCATGAAAAATTTATGATCTCTGTGATACGACCTACTGGTGGACATACGCAATACTCTGCTTAATGAACAGGATAGGGGGTGTCAAAGCTGTTCGTAGAGCAAAAATTTGTTAAGCAGACATAATTTTCCCATAGGAAATAATGGAAATAGGGGGGATGTGTTCTGGGCTGGACCCCAACATATCACGTGGGTTAAAAAAAAATTATATATACGTACCTGTACCATTAATAACCAAGTATCCCCAAGTTTTTAGTGAAGAAAATGACAATACAATGGAAACATGAGAATTCATGTAAAGTCCCTACTTAGTGTCTGGGTCTTCTAATTATCTAATATATGACATCTACTGTAAACAACACTAAGTAATCACTCAACAGCACACACTGGGACATTAGACAATGGACACTGGCTCCAGCTGACACTATTGCAGCCACACTGACTTATCTACCCCAGTTGAACTGCAGATTGGAATACACTTGTTCAAACATTCGCAGTTCCACTTCAAATAAGTATTTGTGCCCTTAACCCTTAAAGTACGGTGATCGTCTCGGGACGATTGTAGCGTAGCGTGCGGAGAGGCGGGGATCGCTCCCTGAATCAAGACTTTTCCGTGCTAAACTTTTGAATCTCCCCCTCACTATTGGTTCTGGGGCAAGTGGAGGTATCTGGCATCTTTTCTCGCTCGTCTCCTTAAGCCTTGAGACATATGTTCCCTCACAATAGGTCATCTTTTCCCATTTCGAGGCAACATCTGGCAACCCCCGTGACCCGGAGGGAGGAAACAGTACTCCTAGTGATGTTATGTCAGTGTTACTAGGTAATGGCATTGAGGACAGTGATAATGAAGACCGATTTTTTTTATTGAGACAGAAGAAAGTGAGGACTCCAGTAGTGATTCTGATAGTGATCTGGGAGACAGAGACCAACCCTCACAGCAATGTTCATAAACCTCCTCACGTAGCCTATTCCCATCGAGCAATGCACTGGTGTGTGTCACCCCTGGTTGCCTCTACAGGACTGTGCTTGTTGGCCAAGTCACGTGAATCCCATTGCTAATAAGAGTTGCCAGATTCCAATTATTATAGAAATCCACAATACAGGCAACCCCCGCTTAATGAAGGTTCACACGACGAAATTTTGCTACAACAAAGGTTTCATTTTACTACCATCTGCTCGTTTAACGAACACCAAACTCACTTTAACGAAGTTTTATCCAGGTAATTTTTTCCAAGTTTGAAAGCTAGTCGTATCAAGCAAGCCGACAGGCCTTTGAATACAGTACACCTCTTGTGGACAACACACACACCACTCACTCCTCGTTCAAAACAATAACAGCGTCAGCAGCAGCTCGTCTTCCCTCGCTCAACTTACCACCAAAACGCCCTGCAATGTCACCTAGCATTGCTAAGAAGACCAGGAAGTCTCTTACTCTTGAAGTGAAGCTGGATATTATTCACAGACACGAGAGGCGAAAAAACTAATAGCATTACTTGCCACCATCTTGACTCCATCTACTGTCTCTACTATTTTCAAGTCAACAGACTATTAAGAAGGCTGGTGAGACCGTTTCTTCCTTGCAAGCTAAAAGAACCACCTGAATTTGTGACTCTACAATGGAAAGCCTTGTGGAAAAGTGGTACACAAGTTTTGTATGTGATACAATGATGCACCCTTTGTTTACATTCCACAGGTGCCAGTTAGTGTCTTTCCCGTTTCACTTTCCCTCCCTTCATAAATTTAAGAGCATCAACATTATAAAGTTACATACCTACATACATTAGTTTACATTATAATGATTTAATTTAACCCGTAAGAGGTCAACCACGTACATGTACGTGGAGTCTTTGCTTACTATCTGTGGTCAATCACAAACAAGTATGTTCGCCCCTTTCTCGGTTTCCATGTGTTTGAAATTCCCTCCAGCTTCAATATTTATGTTCTTTGAAGTGTCTAGCATATATCAGCACAGTTTCCCGCCATTCTGACATGGGTTAGTCATCCACCTCCCCCACCCCTCCCTGTCGCCTTAGTGTGACCCCCCCAAAAAAACGGAGCAACATTTGGTATTACTGTCATGAATGTGATGTAGCTCTATGCATTGAGCCTTGTTTTGAAGAATATCACACCCTGTTGCAATACTAAAAAGCTCAGATACTGAAAGAAAAAATAATAAACAATATTTTGTGGTAAACTGAGCAAATTATTTTTTACATTATATTTACAGTATTTACAAATATTTTTTTGTATTTTTCATTTCATAAAACATGGGTTAATTTATGAATATGTAACCATTATACACATGTCTCATAGGAGAAAAATATCGATAAAACGGTTAAAAAAGCCTCATTCAGAAGTTGTACGTCTGGCAGCATCACTGAGCGAGGTAAATTTAAAGCTCTAACTGGACATTAAAAAATGGCAATTTCGAACTTTTAACTTATTTTTACTTTTCTATGCCCATTTTGAGTTATATGGAATAAAAAAAGAAAGTGGAATTTTTGGTGACCTGGATGAGTATTCGTATGTAAATCAGTGCTGACCTCTTACGGGTTAAACTGCCTAAATGTTTAACTTCATAATTTTTACTTTCATTAAACCTTTCACTGTGCTATGATGCACTCTCGCTTTCTTTACTCTCAATGGAAGTTCAAGTCAGGGGTTAAACTTGTTATAATCAGTTCGCTTAACGAAGTTTTTTTCAGGAATGTAACCCCTTCGTTAAGTGGGGATTGCCTGTATAAGATAGGAAACCATATGGAAAAGATAATAGACAAGACTTGGTATCACTGACTGAAGATGGAGATAGATGGACGAGAGGACACTAAGATCATGAAACGTCACTGTTTAAGGAACATTAAAGAGTTAAGTTTTCCACACAAGATGGTGGACATCTGGAACAGATTGAGTGAAGAGATTGTAACAGTAGAAAATGTGCATAAATTTAAGGAAAAGTTGGACAAAAATAGATATGGGCACTATGACCCTGCTCGAATCCTGTAATATACATCTAGGTAAATACACCCACACACATACACATTTGCAGGAGTGTTATCACAGACCAACCCTTCTTTGTAAGAAAATATCTATATAATAAGAATATCATCTAAGAATCCAGGTACCCATAAAGCATAAAGGATACAAGTAAATTATTCTGATTTCCAACTTATCTATAGTTGCCCCTCAAGATGCCATTTGGTTTGATGTGATTCTATATACTGTACCTTATCTACTACAGTTTTGCCACATACATCCTTGAAATGTTGCACTGATTGCCCCACTCAGCATTTCTTCTAGAGTTCTAAACTCACAAGGAAATGTAGCATGTGCATAAAGATTTCAAAACTATAGTTTTAGGCTTTAAATTAATGTGTAAAATACAAAGAGCCAACAGTCTTGAAATAATTGTTATTGATGGTGGTAGCCTCTACATACACTATAAGACAACAGTGAAGGTATGTTCAAAGATCCATAAAACCTGCTTTCCCAAACTCAAGCCTTTTTTTTCCTTCTTTAACATAACTCCTCTACTAAGATTACCTCCACTTTCAGACCAGATGTTATAAACAGTAAAATATAAGGTGTGTGTGTGTGTGTGTGTGTGTGTGTGTGTGTGTGTGTGTGTGTGTGTGTGTGTGTGTGTGTGTGTGTGTGTGTGTGTGTGTGTGTGTGTGAGGCACAGACATTTCTGATAAAGCAATGTAAAATACAAACTTATATTTATCAGGCTATTTTCTACTTGCATTAATATGTTGATAAGGTTTGGGAATGCTCAAATATAATTACTGAGAACCTTGTTCTCCAACGCAAAACACCAACAAATTCCACAATACAAAGATGTTACTAATATACTTATCATGTAAGATCAAGATAAAATAAGACAATAGTTACAACTGGAGGAAATAACACAAAAAATGAATGCTTTACCCATATCCAGCACAGGTCTTGGTGCACTCAAAGATCAAGTTATATTTCTTCTCCAGTCTGACTGAAAAGGTACAGATGACAAGATGTTACAAACTAAATACATGGAATTAAGGGTAATTCTACATGGCTCCAGTTATCAGAGGTATAGCCACTAGTGAGAATTCAGCTCCTTTTCTGAGCAGAACTTTAATAAAATACTGTTGTGATTTCTTTCTTCCTGCCTCATTAACACTAGCAGAGGTTAAGAAAGGTATCCTATTTATATTATGTTTGGTGATATATTTTGAAATAAATATTTATTAAAGGCTGCATACAAATGGAGTGAATTTCTTTACTGGCAGTTATAAGTCCATAAAGAATGTGTGTGATTCATCACAAGTTCTGCATGAGTTAAGGAACAGATGCACATCCTCAGCAAAGGGATCATCAAGCTTAATATGTGCTAGAATACTGAACAAAGTTCTCACTTAGCAAGACATCACACACAACTCCTGGAGATACGTTGTCTACAAAGATTTCTATTAAACTACTAATTCTGAAGCAAAAATATACTTTAGTAGTTTTCATCTCTTCAACACAAAAAAGAATATTTGATTTGGATGGGGTGGTCATTTGCACCATAACTGACAACTACCTATACAGTCCAATGAGTCTGTATTATTGCTGAGACCTTTATAAAACATTTTCTTTCTAATAACATGACTAACTTGATAGTGAAGTAATTATAATTTATATAGCTACTGAAAGTCAACCTCAAGCTTCAACAGGGGACTGCTCTGGTTCTTCTATTCACTGTTAAACAAGTCAATACACATTTTGCTGTTTTTTTTTTTTTTTTTTTTTTTATCCTGTCAATTAACCTTGCTGTACACTGGAATTTACACACAACCATCAATCTCTTCTATGCTACTTGGCAGGAAGATGAAGTACCTGATATATATATATATATATATATATATATATATATATATATATATATATATATATATATATATATATATATATATATATATAATTCTTGAATTTCCTGTACAGTTAAAAAAAATGCAATTTACAGTATAAATAGTAGACATAAATTATCTCTAGATTAGTCTGACCCTTCAATTTAATTGTCCTTACCTACTCTATCACAAGGAGCTTTATCAAATAAAGGAAAACAAATTGTGTCCAGACAGGGCCTCTCTCTTAACAGATTGTATGAAAATAATAGGCAATTAAATAATGTAGCAAATATGAAAGTGCCCTCTTCATATCACAAAATCCTACAACAAACCATATCACAGTCCTAACATGATTCCATATCAGTTTTGGCCAATTACATTCATTCTCTTTTGTCCATAAATCATTTAACCAACACATTATGTTATGTACATTAAGAAAAGCACCACCTACCATATAACCAAACAATAATGAACAGAACACCAGTCTAACTGACAAACTAAAGGATTACTGTGGAACACTTTAACATATAAAATTTTCCCAAAGGATATTTACATACTATGTGCCTAATGCTACAGTATGAATGGAGAAAAAGTAATGATTCCTTCTCTATAAGAGACAAAAATACGATCCATACAGGGCCAGACAAGGCTCAGGTACAGGGTCAGCATGTGGGTGGCAGAGATTACAGATTACAGTAAGTCTGAGTTAACATAGGTCTTATATATGAAATATCAAGTAATGATCAGGGTGATAAGGCATATTCAGAGGACTGGAAAAGGGTTCAGTGTTAATGACAAGACATTTCAAAGCATAATGACAAGAGTAATAGTACTAATCTATTATAATACTGAAGAAATTTGAAATATAGTACACAAAATTAAATGGAGGCACAGCCTCATTTATAGATCATGATTGGAAGGTCAAAATGTAGACATACATGTGGTTATCTGGAGTTAGCATTAACACATGTCTGCACACAAGATGATTTCAGATTTCAATCTCTGTACAACTCACTGGGCATGTAGATGAAATATGTGGTCAAATTTATAACAGCTTCATTTAATATTGCATCATTTTGTGGTTTAGAATGCTCAGCTGACTGACCCTCAAATGCCTTAAATAGCAGCAAAAAGATAAATCTTTAACTTCTGAACCTTAATTGTGCAGAATAGAACTGGAAAAAAGAGAAAGAAAAAAAAAATAAATTTCCAACACCATATATCTGTACAATTTCACACCTCAACTAAGTTATCTCTGCCCCTCACGTTTCCCTTGCATCTCACTTGTATATTGCACCATAAGCTCCAAATTTTTGTATTGTTCATCTATATTTCCATATTGCTATGTAGTTAAGGGGAAATATTTAAATTTTCTATCATCTAAGATTTCTTGTTTCTACCATTTCAATGTTATAAATTATAAAGTTCTACAAAGCAATATATGTCAATAACCGTAAATATGCTATTCACGTTTCAGTTCATTGGTTCTTAATGTTCTGAAGTAATTTCTAGCAATACAAGTCACAGCTATGAAGCTTTTGAATCACAAGTCTCATTTGCCATCAATCAACACAAATCTTACCACAGGACACACATGCTTTGATTACTTAGATGATAACTTATATTTAAAATTATATGTTGTTTTTTCCCATAAGACAATATGAACAGTGGTGTGCATGACTTAAGATAATACATAATAAATTAAAGCCATTATCACAACCTGTCTCCAGCAGTCATACCTAATGCTAGCTTCCCATAAAGAGCCACAGTCTCTATATGTTTGCATTACATAAACAATATTTATTTATAAATGTCCTGCAAAACCTGGTTATATTTGCTCGAATATGAAGAAGAATGCAACTTCTTTCCTCCCAAGATGGATAAGAAGGAAAACAAACATTCCTCCTCCTATCTCCATTCCTGCTGAGAAACCTGCTGTTTCAATGCTTTCAGCTCTAAAACTAGATATTAAACTTTCTGGATGTTAAGATAAATGTGCAAACTCATCTCTGTTAACTTCCTACATTTACTGTACATTCTTATGTATCACAGCTTTTTTTTATGCTTGGGAGGGTAGAGACTATACTAGTCTTTCCTGAAGATCCCTCATTTGCACTCTGCTCTCCTACTTGTCAGTTTGAAAATGGCAAGCTGGATGCAGTGTAAATCTCTATGGCAAGACTATTTCATAATAATTATGCCAAATCTAGGCAAAAGGAGGATATTAGTTAGGTGTAGGAAACAGGAGTTAACATCATGGATCCCATGTTATCAAGTAGTGACAATAAAGCTCTTGGCCAGTCCCAAACATTGCAAGCATCCAGAGCTGGCTAAACTAACTGAGAAATCTCTTCAAATATTTCTATTTGGGTTGCACATGTGATGAAAACCTTGTCTGGCATGCACTTTTCAAACTGAGGTGGATGACGTGTCGGGTGAGAGGTTTAAAGGGAGGACTAGAGTAATGCCTACCCTCTCAAGTAAAAAAAAAAAAAAAAAAAAAAACACTGGTACACTTATAATCACAAATGAATGCTATCTTCCAAAGTATATACATATAGCAGTCACATGGATACTAACCTGCTCTGTGGAATTAGTATTCCTATAGATGGACAGATACGTGCACATTAATTCATGGAAAAGCTTATTACTACTGTTGTGATCAACTGCTGCCATGGTTATTCACTCATTTAATGCTCTCTCACAAATGCTGAATGACAATTGAGACATGCAAGCAGTCTTACATAAGTTGCAAGCTTATGAAAATCCTAGCATTTGCATTTTGTAAAGATCAGGGAATGACCTAGCAGGTATATTTTTATAAGTGACGCAAAATTACATATAATACAGTATATGGATGGTATAAGAGTAGCCGACTGGCCTGAGAGCAGCAGCAGCAAACAAGTAGCATTCCTGTGACTCCTTAGGATAAAAATCAATTATAACAAACTATTCATACTTCCCATAATTATTTTCAAGTGAACATGAAAATGATATGAATATGCAAAATACGTGATTCATTTGTTATTATCCTGCACTATGGATGATGATGTGTGTGTCTGAAATGTGACATTTACATTGAGCAAGTATGTTTTTATGTCTGTATACAAGTGAGGTGAAAATGAATGTTGGATGAATCTTTTCATCAAGGATGAACATCAATGCATAATTTTCTACAAGTATATAAAATACACACAGTAATTATTTCAAGAAAATATATCTGATGGGAGTAACACCAGAGCTGAGTCACTTATGAATATTATTCATGCCACAACCCATAATATTTACTAACTGATCACTTTTAAGTATTGAGTTCAGTCAATACCATCACCACTCTAAAGGGAGAGAGACCCACAGCCTTGATTGTCCTCCTCAAGACCATCTGTTTCATAAGTCTTGGGTCCTGGCTGCTACTCCCTTGTGTTGCTGCAAACTTTACTTCAGCAAATGCTCCTGATTACAATGCCACTTATGGGGCAGGAACAAGAGCATCTTACAAAGTACATGAGAAAACTATGAACTATATTATGGTGCTTTTCTTTGGATATCATGAATGCCAGCATTCCTCCACAGAGCAAAGCAGCAGAAGCCAGCCTGCATTCACTCTCTCTCTCTCTCTCTCTCTCTCAATAGAGCCTTGTGTCAGAATTTCAAATGGTGGCTTCAGGCATTTTGGGAACACCTGTGGCATTCATATCCACTAAGACCTCAGAGCTGATGGTAGAGACATTGCCAGATGCAGCTGGAACTCCTGTTTCTACTGGCGGGCAAGTTTCACGCTGGGCAAAGTGTCTTCCCAAAATCTTCACTGCTGAGTAACGGGCCCGTTGGTATGCACTGAATGTGTTAAAGCCAAGGAACCTGTAAATTAATAATTGAATTTAGTATTTTATTTCTATATTCAGAAAAATTTAAACCCAGCTCTTGCTAATAGTTTCAAAGGAACTGATACTATATATTACCCCATATCAAGGAAAGATGTTAAAATTTAAAATTTTCAAGCTTTACATATTATATGTACATATTACATTTCCATTGGCAAAGCAAAATAAAAATCTGTTGATGGATATTGTAAATATTAATTACAAAATTTTTAAAGATCCTCAAAAACTTCCAAAGAAAAGCCTGTGCTTCTCACTTTAAGCAGACATAGATGATGAGCAGAGTGGCTCCAGCTGCCAGGGACCGAATGTATGCATCATCATACATCTGGATTAGTGTCCAAGCACCAGCAATGGTGCCACACATGACAGTGACCAAGGAAGCAGTCTGGAGCCAATGGCGAGTGGTGAATCCTTGACCAATCCACCAGGCACGTCCCCGTTCCAGCTGGTACACTGCCCCACACACTTTGCAGGATAAGTTCTCTGAGGAGTTCTCTGCACACTGCAACAGGGATTATATTCAGTACAATGCTAAATGTTTTTTATTATTATTATTATTATTAAAGTTCATGTTCTCTTATTGTTTCAGTATTCAACTTAGACTTGGAAAATCCACAATAAAATCATAAAGAGGTCAAGCAGATTTCTATGTGACAGACATGATTATGGATCAAATAGTTGTCAATCTTTTTATGAGTGGTTCTGTCAAATTAACATCATCTGTTGATGATTCACAATGATAAAATTTGCAGTATCAAATTATGGAAGAAAATAAACATTAATGACCATGCACTGCAACTTTTGTAAAAACTGACCTACCACACTTAGTTTACACTTTTCTTAAATTAAATTAATTTAGGGCAAAAGTGTGTTTGTCATTGTGTTTATCACATAAGTCATTTAACTTGTCTTAAAGTCACAAAAAAGGATCTAGTGCTTGCTTCCAAAAAATACCACCTACCTCCATGAGCCATTTGCGAAGGCAATGATGATGCACTGCCCCCACATCTCCACGACAGTCACATGGCTGGATCAATGGACCAGCATCAGTGCGCTCTGTATCATAACATATCCAGCACTCGGCACCCCCATCAGCTGATGCTCCATCGCCTGCTGGTATAGGTCAAGGTAATCATTCTTACCACATATCAAAAATTAAAAGTAGTACAATGGAGACTCAATACTCGAACTTAATTAGTTCCAAATGGCTGTTCAAGTATTAAAAATTCAACTATTTATACCTAGAAATCAGGTACTTCTTTCTAATCTTAGCAAAACCTCAAGTTTATAAAAATTTCAGTATACTTTTTCTTACAATTATGATTTGTACATACTGTAAGTGAAGGCTGGTGATGGATAACTTAGATGAAGAGAGGAGAAGGGTGGGGAGGAAGAGTGAAGTTGCCGGAGGATGAGTCACCATCCATGAAAACGTCTTTGTAATTTCTCCTGGTGTGATTCCTGTGAATCCACTAATGGAGGGCTGTGGCTCATTAACACTTGCACTCTCACCAGATTCCTTATTTTTACCACTAATAAGCCTCTTTGGTGCCATCGTAAGTTTCTAAATAAAAAACTACCGACAGAATGCAGAAGAATGTTGTTTTTCTCAAGACTGTGGCAGGACTAGGGATGAGCACCGGCATTGGTATACCGGTATTATGATAATACCTGTATTACCGGTATTACCAGTAATCAGAACAGTACAAAGGCGGCTCCGAGAAGGGAGATGACAATGCTTTGTATACGACCAAATGTGCCTCTGTTTGATTACCAGATATTTTCACCACTAATAAACCTTTGGTGTTAATGTAAGTTTATAAATGAAAAACTACAGATAGAATGTAGGAGAATGTTATTCTGATGACTGCAGCAGCATGTCACAACTGGCAGAGAGGGAAGGGGGACACCAGAGAGCCTTTGTTTACAGCCATGGGTGTGGATGTTCGACTATAAGGTATTTTTTAGTATTAATCAAACTTTTGCGTTTGAGTATTGAAAAGTTCAAGTATTTAGACATTCGAGTACTGAGTCTCCACTGTACAGCCAACTCTCGATTAACACGAGGGTTATGTTCCTGGAAATGCTGTGTTGTTCTAAATTGCGATATTCAAATATAATTTTATCATAGAAAACAATGGTAATAGGATGGGGGTTACATTCCTGGTCACCAAGAAAGCTACTTAATTTGGGGATTTTGTTGCTCAAACCTTAGAAATACTATCGATACATCATTAGATCATGGCAACAATTAACAAAAACACACGTTCTCACCTGGGCATCTTTCTTATCCACAAAATTAGAAAACTATTAATTCAACCTGATTTGTCATATGAGTTTATATGGCAGGAATATTATCCCATATTCATACATTTATTATTAATGCATTTAATGAAATAAACCATGAGTATAATTTGGTGGTGTTTGGTAGCAGTCTTTGTTTACCATCAGACCACGCTGCCTCACTGTTACACTACAGGCAATATGAAAAATTTTATGAAGAGAACCAGCCCTATTACTGCTGCAATGCATGATTTATTAATAGACTTGGTGAGCCAGGAAAAGTGCTTCTAAATAAAAGCACGGATGGCCGTATAATGGCCTTAACATGGAAGAGAATCACCAACTCCTTCAACTGTGCAGGCTATCTATATAAATAGGTACTTATCAAGTGATAAAGACATACAACTGATTGTAAGCTAAATAGAATTCTGATAGAAAACTTGGGAGATGGAGATGCGGTGATTGCAGCAAGCAGTGGCGATGTAGTTGTTGTTGTTCCTCAGACCTATCAATTCACTAAAGCTTTGTAATTATCAATATGCTACTGACAAGTTTCATGGATTCTACCCCTGGGTTTGGTTCCAATCACAATTTTTGTACAATAGGCTATTTGAATGATAACCTATATATTTTTTTTCCTAAAAAAACTAATTATAATAGGTATTTAGGCAAAATTTATGTGAAGGTAGTGACAAAAAAAAAATGGGTCTTCATTCACCTTCACAGCAAAGATAAATCCTACCTGATCGTTGCCTTCCCGAGCTATAGGAAGGCAGCATTCACTCTTAAGGATACCAATTTCTCCAGGACAGTATCCTTCAACTAACAAATGTGGAAGGTATTGTTTAAGAATCTGGCTGAGAGCATCTCAGTGTGGTTCCCCTCTAGAAGCAGCGAGGGTGTACGTGACTTCATCAAGTCAAGTTAACCCGCATTAAATTGAATAAATTGTGTTATTTAATCGTTATCTCCTTAAACATCAAGTAACAATACTGTTAAATTGAAATCACGTTATTCAAACTCGCGTTTATCGAGAGTTGACTGTACTCATTAACAGCATTACAGTAAATTCTCAATATATTGAGTACAAATTATAAAATACTCTCATGATTGCAAAGGCTACTGGGCCAATTTCTATTATTGCAATTTATATTATTAAATCATTTCTATTATTATAAGCAACTCTTTACTTTGAAGGTAAGAGTTGATTTTAGGAGCAATTTCTAGGAAAAAGTCAAGGATAAAAGCTGTTCTAGGAGTGGTCCTAGGAGTCTTTTATCAATATGGACGCTGATCTCAAACACTATAATTATGATACTCACTCTTCTGTGGCACCTTCTGTCCCAGCTCCAGAGAGCGGTCTATGTCCAGTTTCTTAAGGATCTTCTTAGGGTTGAGGATCCACAGCTGCTCAGGAGACATGCAGTTCCACAGGACACATGGAAACCATAAAGCCACCCCAAGCTCCACCACACGAAAGATAATGTCATATGCATTCCTCGACATTAAGGGAACTCTGTAAACAGAGGTAGATTAATTCAAATAAAAATTGTATTAATGCAGTGTTACAAAAGTTAAATTGACTAAGCCATGACTTACTATAGCCCAACAGTCTAAGCCATGTCTCAATAGCAAGGATACATCTAAAATAAACATTGATGCTAATACTGTAGATATAGTTTCAACACATACGTATTTAAGATTATTTAAATTTGATGAAGAGGTAGAATCTGTGTCACTCTAAAGTATGATAACTTTATAAACAATAGACATTCACACTGAATGAATAAATGAGAAGGTCAGTACAGAAATATACTTTAACTTGATTCTATATAAATAAGAAGATATTGAAGAACTGTGTAGATGACAGTTGTGGTATCTTTGGAGGATGTGCATGGATACTATACATGATGCTGAAATGAACATTAGATGACAACATATATAAATGTGACTGATAAAAGGTATATAATCTAAGTAGCAAAATTATATAATTTGCAAGTTACCAATGATAAAAATGATGAGTGAATTTATTTATATACATGGCCTGTTACATTAATAAATAGCAAAGAAATTGAAATGGGTGTAGTGAATGCAGTAAAATGTAACCCTCATAGATGGGTATAATTATTTGGACATGATGAGACTCGTAAGAAAAAGAAAAATATATAAAAAGAGAACTATAGATACTATGAGTAAAACAGGTCCTCCTATAAAATGTAAAGACAAAATGTTGAGCATATTTGACAAAATGCATTCTTCTGTAGTGGTCACCTTCATAAAGGTGATACAAAAACAAGTAACAGAATGAAAAAATAAATAGATAGAGATGTCACCCCTGACCAAAAAACATGGGATGCCTCTTTATTATTGATTTTGTTGCTGGTTCCACAACACAGCTAAAAGGGAAAAAGATAAAGCTTGGAAGAAACTCAAAAAGCAGAGAAATGAAAACAACAGACAGTAGTATAAGGATGCAAGAAATGAATATATTAGAGTAAGGAGAAAGGAAGAAACAAACTTTGAGAAAGATGTGGTGCAGAAAAGCAAAGATGAACTCAAGCTTTTCTACAAATATATAAATGATAAGATGAAGAATAAGGAAACAATAGAAAAAGTAATTAAAGGAGGGAAGACATACCAAACAGCAAAGGAGATGAGTGAAATAAAGAAGGAGAGTTTCAAAACTGTGTTCACTGAAGAAGAGGAGTTTACAGAACCAAATAGGATATTGCATTGCTCAGGCTTGCAGGATATCATAGTGCACAAAGAAGAAATTAGAAGACTACTAGAAAATTTTGATGTCAGAAAAGCAATGGGGCCTGATGGTGTATCAAGCTGAGCACTAAAGGAATGTAAAGATCATTAGAACCATTTGGGAAATGGTTAAAGTTCAAGGAAAGTACCACTGGAATGGAAGAGAGCCAACATAATGGCAATATTCAAAGGAGGAGAACCAACTGAGCCATTAAATTACAGACCAGTGTCACTTACAAGTATTGAGGGGAAGATATGTGAAATTGTTATCAAGGAAAATGGGTTAAATATCTGGAAGAAAAACAATTATATTGAACAGACAATTTGGGTTCAGGACAGGAAGATCATGTGTGTCAAATTTACTAAGTTTCTACTCAAGAGTAGCAGAAGGACTGGAAAGCAGAGATGGATGGGTGGACAGTATAGACATAAAAAGGCTTTTGATAAAGTCCCTCATAGCAGATTACTTTAGAAGCTAGAGAACAGAGGAGGACTGAGAGGAGCAATGTTAGACTGGATAAGGGATTACTTGAAGGACAGAGAGATGAGAACTGTCATCAGGGATACATACTCATCCTCAAGTAAAGTAACAAGTAGAGTGCCACAAGGGTCAGTGTTAGCCCTCATTATGTTCCAGTTATATGTAAGTGACATACAATATGGAGTGACTAGTTATATCAATTTGTTTGCTGATGATGCAAAACTGCTAAGAGTAATCAAGACCCAAGAAGACTGTTTGCTGCTGCAGGAAGATATGAATAAATTTATGAGTGGAGTAAGAAGTGAATTCAATGCCAAGAAATGCTACCTACTGGAATTAGGAAAGAGTAAGAGAAGACCAGTATGGAACTATTTGATGGGAGGAACAATTAATGAAAACTAAAGAGGGAAATGATCTTGGAGTGGTTATACAAGAAAATCTGAGGCCCGAAAAACATATAAGTAAAATATTTGCAACAACGTATAAATTGTTGACTAATATTAGGCATTTCAGTATTTGGACAAAGATATGATGGAAAAAAAAATATTATGAGTATGATACGTCTAAAGTTGGAATATGCAGCAGTGGTGTAGTTGCCAAACTTGAAAAAGGATATAGGAAGATTAGAATGGATTCAGAGGATAGCTACAAAGATGGTGCTGGAACTAGAGGACCCAACATATGAAGAAAGGCTGAAGAAAATGGGCCTGCCAACCTTACAAGATAGAAGAGAAAGGGGAAATCTAATAACATTGTATGAAATAGTTAATAGCATTAAAAAGATAAGCAAGCAAAACCTGGTGCTGGTGACAGAAGAAGCTGGAAGGACAAAATGACATAAAAAAGATTAGGAAGAGGCAGTGTGTGAAAGATATTGAAAAATAGTTTTCCACATAGAATAGTGTAAAAGTGGAATGCATTGAATGATGGAGTTGTTACAGCACAAAATGTGCAAAGCTTTAAAGAAAAATTAGATAAGTGGAGATATGGAAACAGGACACTATGAGCCTTGCTCAAACCCTGTACAGTACAACTAAGTAAATACAGTGCATGCATGATGTTCACCAGACAAAAAATAAAAAATAAATATTCACCAAGAAAACAAGAAAATGCATTTTGCACATGATTAAAGTAAATTATGCAACAAATAGTAATACAAAAAGTCTATGTATGTTTCATACAATATTCAAGTAAAGCATAAAATAAGTATGCAAGGAAAACTGTACAGGATTACACTTTCAAGCTGACACAGAAACTACAATGACATAATAACCAAAAACAAGTCCCATTACATATAACCCATTCAAGGTACTCAATCATTACAAGGGCACACACCGTATAATAAAGAATTAATCATCATTTAAGAATTAATCATCATTTGCCCATCAAGGTATACATAGTAATTCATTACAGGTGTCAAGACCCTTTCTTATTTCCCACAAAGGCTTTACAGCTACGCTTGATTTTAAACTCCTTGCTTATTTATTCAATATCATTATTGTTATTCAAACAAGAAACAATGAAAATAATACTTTAGGAACAATCAATACTTTCTTTTATACATTTAGACCAAGCAAAGCAACAGAAACCAAGCATAAAAGCTCCTACCACATCACACAATCCAGTTTAGGGGCAAATTGGTGCAATTTAAATTTTCCTTTAATGTGCACTTTTCCACAGCCATGCACCTTGATAAACACACTAATTAAGGTGACATTCACCTGCTCAGGAACAAGGCGCTGAGTGGAGGGATCCTGTTCTTCAGAAGGCCTGTCCTCACTGGCAGACTTAGGAAAAAATTTCTTTTTGGATGGGGAGGATGGAGCAAGGGGAGTCAAGGAGGACAGTGGTGAAGAGGTGGAAGAGGATAAGGAAGTTTCAGTTGAGAATGAGGGAGAGGAAGAGGATGGATCAGTGTCAGAAGAATTGAGAAGGGGAGGAAGGGAGTGGCTGAGAAGGTCCTGGGGAGGAGTGCGGGAATGGACGTGACCAACAATTATGGTGTCGTCAATGAAGCCCCCACGCACCTACAACACAACAGGAGGGAGCACCACATCAATAATGGAAACACCCACAAGTCATTTCATAACCCACACTCCCAACTACTTGACATATACTATCCCACATTTACCCTGTAAATACTATCTGCTTGAAAGCAAAATTAAACTGTAGCTTATCAGAATTCCAGTATGTAATACCAAAACACCAATAATTTAATAGATCAATTAATGACAGATTTTTTTTTATTATAAACTGACAGGATTAAGATATTCCAGTATTAGTAACTTTGCAACACTTTAATACTACACTAGTACACAAAATATATGATAAATCAAGAAAGCAATGGATAAAACACTCAAATCACAAAGAAATCAATGAGCAGAAACAGAACTTAAAACATACCCACCTTGAAGTATACCTCCACTCCATAGATGAGAAAGAACACCACCACAATGAAGAGCAACACAGCATAACACCCATTGAAGATATGAGTGAAGAAGCTCTGGAAGGTTGCAATGGAGACAGAACACAGAGCAATAAAATGAGTCAGCAGTCATGGTTTTCATAATTTCAACAAAAAACAAAGCATCCTTGAATGTAAACACTTAAATTGAAAAGAATTACAAAGTGCCTTAACTAGAACTGTGACATTAAACACCAGGATACATCATAACCATTTCCACCTACACCTTGAGCCATTATTAATAGAGGTGTGGTGCACTACTGTCATGGATCAATTTCTTTCTTCCCACTAATTTAATTCATTAAGTCATACTAATGAAATGAAATTTAAAATGAGATTGCTGCATAATGACTATACAGCATAATTATCCTTTTAGATCTCTCAGTAGGAAATGGCACTCTCAGAGAGATTTATTTTTTAATTTGTATTTTTGTTGCCCTTGGCCAGTGCATATCTTACACACACACACACACACACACACACACACACACACACACACACACACACACATACACAGTGACCAGCAGGTGACCTTGGATATATATATATATATATATATATATATATATATATATATATATATATATATATATATATATATATATATATGGGTTCTGCACCCATTCCATCTCCCTCCCCCCCTCCTCCTCCAGGAATCACTCACCCGTTCCTCCTGCGTGCCCGTCTGTCGAGTGAGGAGTATCTCCGCCACCAGGAGGGAGTAGGTCAGCACATTGAAGGTCAGGAACCCACAGAAGGACTTGCTCAGGAACCTTGGTCGTTCACATCTGATGTCTCTTAGATGGAAGGCCTATGAAAAAAATATTCTTGTTAGTGTTGCCCCACGCAAAAAAAAAAAAAAAAAAAAAAAAAAAATATATATATATATATATATATATATATATATATATATATATATATATATATATATATATATATATATACAGCGATGAAACATTTATGCGTGTTAAAAATGGTGCAGCCTGTATTTTAAAAGTGTTGGTGAGTGTAGACAAGTGTGGAGTGGAAAAGAAGAAAGTACAATAAGAGTAGCCTAGTCAGCTGGTGTGCACTTCCATGGAACACTGGTTGAACATTACTGATCCCATTACTTTCAGTTACATTGTATGGCAAGATATTTGAGAGGATTCATCAACTTTATTATTATCAATGGCTAGAGTTCCCAGAGCCCTAGATACATTAGACTTCCATCCATTACGGACATCCTTGAGCACGGGCAAAGCCAAAGTGCTCCGTTGTCACTGAGTCATTGACACTGAGCATCAAGGTTTATACTCGTACATAATACAGTTACGCTGTGCTGTCTTTTTTTTTTTTTCTTCTTTTTTTTTTTTGTCTTTGTTTATGATAGTAACATCAACAGACGACTGTTGATTTAAATTGTATTGGAGAGGAAAACAGTAATATGTATATACATGAACAGTTCATAAAATATCTTTGTTCATTAACGTAACCTCGCATATCATTACAGTACGGAATAAGTCATATTACGTTTTTTTTTTTAGAGGGAATCAAATGCGAATAACTGAACAGTATTATACCACTTAATAATAGTAGTAGTAGTAGTAGTAGTAGTAGTAGTAATACAAAAGTGACATTTATGTGATCATTGCAAAATTACATTATTGAAATTTTTTTTCTTGAAACATTATTTATTTATGAATTTACATCTTTTTATAATCTTTTTTTTTTCAGTTATAGTCCAAACTTCCTTTGATGAGAACTTCCGCCACACTGAACATGGTGGAGTTCACTTAGACGTCTTAACGTTTCCCTTTTCTTTTTCTTCGATACATTTATGTATTGTATTTATTTATTTTTTCTTAACTGTCCAAATGATCACATAGCAGAACCAATGCCTTATTAAACGCTGGTGGAATTTAACACCCCGTTCGTCCCTGAGAACAGTAGGCAGTAACTAGTCACTAGGCTCCCCAAGGTCTGGGACTCCGTCTAGCGTAGATATGCAGGGTCCCCTAACCCCGACTCCTCCCCGCCCTCCCCAAATGACTCGAGCGATAAGGAGTTTCCCTACGACACATCACGACTACTTACACCATTTGTCACCATCCACCGAGACGCACCAACCACAGGCACTCCACCATACGCACAGCTGTTACTGCACACTGACGGAGAGCACACACGTACTAAACAGCTACCTCAAACACTTTCTCCTCCCAGTCACTTTCTCGATGGGAACTCGGGCCAATCTTGAGACAACCAACTCTCTCTCTCTCTCTCTCTCTCTCTCTCTCTCTCTCTCTCTCTCTCTGTGTGTGTGTGTGTGTGCAAATTGTTGAAAACAAGATGCGTCATAAGTTTAGTAGAAGTAGTAGTAGTAGTAGTAGTAGTAGTAGTAGTAGTAGTAGTAGTACGGTGACGCATAGTAGGCGTCATGAAGTAGTAGCAAATACGGTGACCTAGGAGGAGGAGGAGGAGGAGGAGGAGGAGGAGGAGGAGGAGGAGGAGGAGGAGGAGGAGGAGGAGGAGGAGGAGGAGGAGGAGGAGGAGGAGGAGGAGGAGGAGGAGGAGGAGGAGGAGGAGGAGGAGGAGGAGGAGGAGGAGGAGGAGGAGGAGGAGGAGGAGGAGGAGGAGGAGGAGGAGGAGGAGGAGGAGGAGGAGAAGAAGAAGAAGAAGAAGAAGAAGAAGAAGAAGAAGAAGAAGAAGAAGAAGAAGAAGAAGAAGAAGAAGAAGATGGTCTGACATGCAAAAAATCATAAATAAGCAAAAGGAACGGTATGGTGGTGGTGTGTGTGTGTTTCACTTCACTGTTTGATCTGCTGCAGTCTCTAACGAGACAGCCAGACGTTACCCTACGGAACGAGCTCAGCGCTCATTATTTCCGATCTTCGGATAGGCCTGAGACCAGGCACACACCACACACCGGGACAACAAGGTCACAACTCCTCGATTTACATCCCGTACCTACTCACTGCTAGGTGAACAGAGGCTACACGTGAAAGGAGACACACCCAAATATCTCCACCCGGCCGGGGAATCGAACCCCGGTCATCTGGCTTGTGAAGCCAGCGCTCTAATCCACTGAGCTATCGGGCCGTGTGTAATCCAGTTTGATCTGCTGCAGTCTCTGACGAGACAGCCAGACGTTACCCTACGGAACGAGCTCAGAGCTCATTATTTCCGATCTTCGGATAGGCCTGAGACCAGGCACACACCACACACCGGGACAACAAGGTCACAACTCCTCGATTTACATCCCGTACCTACTCACTGCTAGGTGAACAGGGGCTACACGTGAAAGAACACACCCAAATATCTCCACCCGGTCGGGGAATCGAACCCCGGTCCTCTGGCTTGTGTGTGTGTATTTACCTAGTTGTATTTACCTAGTTGTAGTTTTACAGGGCCTGGGTTTTATGCTCGTGTGGCCCCGTCTCCATATCTACACTTATCCAATCTTACTTTAAAAGTGTGCACACTCTTTGCAGGCACTACTTCTTCATCTAAACTGTTCCACGTCTCAATACATCTCTGCGGGAAACTATATTTTTTAATATCTCTCAGACATCTTCCCTTTCTCAGCTTTTTACTATGCGATCTTGTGCTTCGGATGTCATATTCTTCTCTCAAGATCAGTTTCTCATTATCCACTTGGTCCATTCCGTTGATCAATTTATAGACTTGTATCAGGTCTCCTCTCTCCCTTCTTTGTTCCAAGGTTGGTAGATCCATAGCCTTTAGTCTCTCCTCATATGTCATCCCTTCAAGTTCTGGGACCATTCTTGTAGCCATTTTTTGTAGCCTCTCCAATTTTCTTATGTGTTTGTTTTTATGAGGGGTCCACACTACTCCTGCATGTGTGTGTGTGTGTGTGTGTGTGTGTGTGTGTGTGTGTGTGTGTGTGTAATTCACCTCGGTCGCCTACTGGTCACCCAGCCAGTCTTCCCCATTACGGAGGGAGCTCAGAGCTCATAGACCGATCTTCGGGTAGGATTGAGACCACAACACACTCCACACACCGGGAAAGCGAGGCCACAACCCCTCGAGTTACATCCCGTACCTATTTACTGCTAGGTGAACAGGGGCCACACATTAAGAGGCTTGCCCATTTGCCTCGCCGCTTACCGGGACTCGAACCCGGGCCTCTCGATTGTGAGTCGAGCGTGCTAACCACTACACTACGCGGTGTGTGTGAACATTACTGATCCCATTACTTTCAGTGTGTGTGTGTGTGTGTGTGTGTGTGTGTGTGTGTGTGTGTGTGTGTGTGTACCCTTGGTGCCCAGAATAATAAGGGGAGGAAGCTGCACACGCTGGCCCTACCCTCCTCCGTCCCTCTTTTCCTCCCTCTTCATAAAGCGGATCTTGACTCGACGCACCCACTTCTCTCTCTCTCTCTCTCTCTCTCTCTCTCTCTCTCTCTCTCTCAGGAATGGAGTGCAATCAACCTCTCCTTCCATCACTTCTTCCTCTTCCTCTCCACCCCTAACCTCCATTCCGTCCTTTATCTTCCTCCTTGCCATGTGAAGTTTGTCACCATGCAGGGAACGTGACCATTTCCAAGCCTCAAAACTTTCTTGATGATTAAAAAAAAAAAAAAAAAAAAAAAAAAAAAAAGAGGAATTTGACAAAGAATGACGGCAGAACAAAGGTTTATTTATTTTTTTATTCATTTCTTTTTCTTTTTTTTTGCTCGTTTTTGCGGGACTTAGATCATGCTGAGAATACTAACCTGACTAAAGCAACTGCGTATAGAGATGCTAATGTTAGGTCAAAACAAATGATACATCATTGGGAAGATTCCTATCAGCCTAGCATTGTATCGTCGTGTTTATGTTGACGTTGGCATTCATTATAAGTCTGTTTATGCCCTCAAACGAGGCAGACTCACGAGAGAGAGAGAGAGAGAGAGAGAGAGAGAGAGAGAGAGAGAGAGAGAGAGAGAGAGAGAGAGAGAGAGAGAGAGAGAGAGAGTATTCATCCCAATAATGCTATTTTTTCACCAGCTCATCATATCACAAGAAGATACTCATAATTTTCTTAGTAACATTACGCAATTCTTAAACTTTTCTCTTTGTGGTTAAGTGTATGTTGGAAGCGTCGGTTGGAAGCTGACCCGATCTATTTACAACAGACAGGCAGGCAATGATATGATAAATGATTACCTTCGTTCATTACATCTGAATCTGCCTGCTTCCATCCCTATCGCGGTTATACTGTAGATGAGGAGGAAGGGGACACACACACACACACACACACACACACACACTCTCTCTCTCTCTCTCTCTCTCTCTCTCTCTCTCTCTCTCTCATTCACGGAGCCAAACAAGTAATCGCCATTCACTCAACATGATTCAGTCTATGGTTTGCATATATTTATACACAGTGGTAAAATAATGCAATATATAAAATCCTGTTCACAACGTCAATCCTACAGTAATTTCATCACCAGTGTAATAATGCCGACTCTCTCTCTCTCTCTCTCTCTCTCTCTCTCTCTCTCTCTCTCTCTCTCTCTCTCTCATTACTTTGGATTTTGAAAGTTAACCAAGCTGTGTACATTTGTCAGAGAGAGAGAGAGAGAGAGAGAGAGAGAGAGAGAGAGAGAGAGAGAGAGAGAGAGAGACGAACGGTTATCACGTGAGGAGGAATGACTCACCATGCAAAAAAAAAAAAAAAAATGTTCAGACTTCATCTCAACCACTATCATCACTACCACCTGTGTGTGTGTGTGTGTGTGTGTGTGATCTGCTGCAGTCTCTCTCTCTCTCTCTCTCTCTCTCTCTCTCTCTCTCTGTGTGTGTGTGTACCTATCTCAACATCCATTTATTTTCAGTGCTGTTTTGAAGTGGATTATTGATGTTTGAGAGAAGGCTGTCTGATGAAATGACATAGGGGTGAGGTGTGGCTGTGGTGGTGTGAGTAAGAGTGAATGGCAGAGTCGGAGTGAAGGTGTAGGTTGTGGGCAATGGTGCGGCAACATTCAAGGGATGTGGTGAAACTGGGTGGCGAAGTCGACTTATAGATGGCGGTGCTGGTGATTACCTTAGAAGTATGACGTAGTGTAAGGCCATGACAAAGAAAAATATGAAACCAGAGAGAGAGAGAGAGTTTTCATATGACGGGGAGACGAGACTACAGATTGAGACAAAGTGCGCGCGCTCGCTAGCTCTCTCTCTCTCTCTCTCTCTCAAGCATAGGAAGAGAAAGGAAAGGAAGGAAATGTGTGCTGACCTACCGTCACTATAGAACAACGTGTGTGTGTGTGTGTGTGTGTGTGTGATATCCGGGAGGCGGGACAAAGCACTCGTGTGGCGGTCCAGAGCGGCTCACTCCGGTACACATGCACCGAACGGCCGTCGTCATGGCAACACAACACAACCTCGCTTTCACGAACTTCTTCACATTGTGCCCTTATAATTATGAAAGACACGCTTCCCCGTAGTCGCCGTCACTGGAGTGCTTTCCGTGGGGTGGGTGCCATTACCCTTCAAATCTTGTTTACGTAACGAGAGCTTCGCGGGGTTTTCAATCTTGGCATGCTGCTGGATTCGTTCTTGTTATGTAAGATGTCGATGTGACGGTGTTCCTTATCTCGGTTATGTAGATATGGGGGTGTAGAGGTAGGGCAGTCTCTCTCTCTCTCTCTCTCTCTCTCTCTCTCTCTCTCTCTCTCTCTCTCTCTCAAGAAAGCTGCATGAAGGGGAATGAATAACGCATGCACCTCAGTAACTGCTAACACCCACCCACCCACACATTTCCGCGAGCGTGCAAAACCACCACAAATAAAAACAATAGCACCAACAAGAACAATATAGACAGAAACATAATAAGCAGACAAGGCCTTCAGAGAGAGAGAGAGAGAGAGAGAGAGAGAGAGGGGCCTGAAATGACTGCTTAATGTAAGTACTGACGGCTATTTGCTTGACTGACGTTGTCAAGTCTCTTTTTCACCTTCACCTGCCCTCTTCTCATGCACCATCATCATCTCGTCCTCCTCGCCCCTCCTCCTCACTCTCCGTTTCCTTTTCCTCTTCCTCCTTGTACCCTTTTTAACTTCACATCCTTCATTATTTGCTCTCCTCGACACTACTCCTCCTCATCCTTCGTCTCTCTTTCCTCTTCCTCATTCTCCTTCCACACTTCTCACTCCTTAAATAAAAGTTGCATTCTCCACCCCATGCCTCCTCCTCCACCACTTCCTCCTCCTCCTCCTCCTCCTTCACTCTCTCATTGCACACTTCACTCTTCTCATTTAGCTCTTTCAGTCTCTGTTCACGATGCTCCTCCTCCTCTTCCTCCTCCTTTCGTAGTCCTGTTGCTACTCCACCATGAGCATCGCAACAGGACCTGACACACAGGCTTTTCGCCACGTGACGGTGGTCACCTGTGCAACACGAGCAGTTGCTATCTGCCGAAGAAGAGGAGGAGGACGACGAAAAATCACGAGATAAGCTGTAACAAGTCCGTGTAATAATAATAATAATAATAATAATAATAATATGAATATGAATAACAAAAAGAAGAAGAAGAAAGAATAGAAACAATGAGAAGAGTAGGACGGTACAGGAAGAGCAAAGGAGAAAGAAAGGTACAGTACATATGAAGGACGAGGTTGTGACAAGATGAATAAATATTAGAAGAGGAGGAGGAAGAGGCGGACTGGGAATGAAAGGTGGCAGCAACAGCATCCATCACCCTTTTCTCTCTCTCTCTCTCTCTCTCTCTCTCTCTCTCTCTCTGCAACGTGACTGCTGTCATGTCAAATCTTCCGAGATGGGACTTAATAGTTCTCAAAACTACATAAACCCCCAACCTCCACCCTCTCTCAGCAGTAATTGTAGTAGTAGTAGTAGGTAGTGGTGGTGGTGTCCGGACAAGATAACAGCAATACTGTGCTAGCAAAGTGCCCTTGGTTTAATCCCTTCAACTTTCACCCATCCTAATCAGCCCTATCCTGATTTCGTTGGCCCTGTAGACCCGCTAACCTTACCATCTCTCCCTTTTCCTCCTAGGTATTGCCCAGCCGACATTATTCCCCCCCACTCTCTCTCTCTCTCTCTCTCTCTCTCTCTCTCTCTCTCTCTCTCAGTGCCGTTATATCTGTCCTGTTCTTTCACCTCACCAATATGGCTTTTTATTCTAATTTTCTAACGTTTTCTTCTTCGCTCCCTTACTGCGATTTTCCCCCAGAATTTCTTGTCTCCTATTTCCTTCTAACTTCTTTAATCAAGAGAAAGGACGTGAGCGAAAAAGTTAGCCGGCAAGATGCGAAGTGGAGGAGACAGAGGAAAAAGAAGAATAAAAAGAGAACAAGAACAGGAAGGAGGAGAAAGAGGAAGAAGACAAAGGTTAGAGCAAGTGGAGGAGGGAGTTGAGAAGAGATGAGGAAGAAGAGATAAGAAGACATAATTGAAGTCAGATGATGATGATGATGATGATGATGATGATGGTGATGAGGAGATGGAGGAGTATACTAATCTGATAACAAAAACAATCAAGAGAAAGCTATTATTGAAGAAAAAAGAAAATGAATTAAAGAGGGAATTAAACTTGTGGAAAGGATGATTGCTTACAATAACGAGAGATAAGCGAAGAGGAGGAGGGAGGAGAAGAAGAAGAAGAAGAAGAAGAAGGAGAAGGAGGAGGAGGAGGAGGAGGACACGAGATACCAAGGAGGAAGGTGATTGCTGAAGGACGATTAAAAGAGGAAAAGGGAACATTAAGATAAAGAGACAGTGTGTGTGTGTGTGTGTGTGTGTGTGTGTGTGTGTGTGTGTGTGTGTGTGTGTGTACTACTAATACTTCGTCCCCCTCTCTCTCTCTCTCTCTCTCTCTCTCTCTCTCTCTCTCTCTCTCTGTACCTACTCTCTCCCTCTTCAGCCTTCACCCTTCCATACTAACTCTCCTCTAACCACATTCCCTCCTTACCACCAACACCCTCCCTCCTTCCCTCCAAGCCCTTCTCCCTGCCAGCCGCGAACGTCAGTGGTTAGCGGCAAAGGTCACTTCTTGGCCAATACAAGACTCCACCCTGGCCTTGGTCATGCAGGTGCTGTCTGTATACTGGACTGCACCCACTACTTACTACTATGTGTATCGAAGATGATGTTTGAAGTGGTGGTAGTAGTGATATTAAGAGTAATGATAGTAGTAGTAGTAGTAGTAGTAGTAGTAGTAGTAGTAGTAGTAGTAGTAGTAGTAGTAGTAGTAGTAGTAGTAGTAGTAGTAGTAGTAGTAGTGCAGCCGCAGCCGCAGCCGCAGCTGTTGTTGTTATTGTTTTCTTGTTCTTTTCTTCTTTCTTGCAGTCACTTCATGCACCACTGAAGTTAACAAGAGAGAGAGAGAGAGAGAGAGAGAGAGAGAGAGAGAGAGAGAGAGAGAGAGAGAGAGAGAGAGAGAGAGAGAGAGTGTGTGTGTGTGTGTGTGTGTGTGTGTGTGTGTGTGTGTGTGTGTGTGTGTGTGTGTGTGTGTGTGTGTGTGTGTAAAATTCACCTCCGTCGCCTGCTGGTCACCCAGCCAGTCTTCCCCATTACGGAGCGAACTCAGAGGACCGAGACCACAACACACACCGGGAAAGCGAGGCCACAACCCCTCGAGTTACATCCCGTACCTATTTACTGCTAGATGAACAAGGGTTACTACACATTAAGAGGCTTGCCCATTTGCCTCGCCGCGCCGGAATTCGAACCCGGCCCTCTCGATTGTGAGTGGAGGTTGTGACATGTATTTTCAAGAGCAGAGCCACGATGAGCATGAGCAGTTATTTAGGAGCAGCAGTGGCGATAGGAGGTGAGTATCAGAACAGTAGTAACAGGAATAGCGGTGGTGGTGGTGGGGACAGTGGTGGTGAGATGTTAGTAGTATGTAGTTGTAAGGTATTGTTGTTCTTGTTGTGGCTGTGGTGGTGGTGGTGGTGGTGGTGAACGTAAGAATATTATTACGGTGGATTTACGTTATGTTAGAAGAAAATGAACAGGGAGAAAATACTTGCTTGAAATATTATTTTTGTTCAGATTGTTACTGTTTTTAGTAGTGATTGTAGTACTAGTTGTCATAACAGTAGGAATAGCATTAATAGTGATTGTAATGAATAAATAAATTAATTAATAAATAGATATCTTCTATTATTTGTTCCTCCAAATATAATCATGAAAAGTAAGACCTTACAAATAGAGATTTTACATGAAATGTTTCTCTCTGGTAATCTAAAATGCATGATTTGCTACATTTAACAAAAAGAAGAAAAAAAGTCACACCCATCTCTAATCTAATACACACACACACACACACACACACACTTACGTCATATTACGAGGCCCTTTTCCTTTGTAGCACGCTAGAAGGAGAGAAGGGAAGCGGCAAGGAAGAGCCAGAGAAGGATCGATCAAGAGTGGGCGAAGGGACAGCATAGGAAGGAGGCAAGAATAGAGCCTTATCATACTGAACGCTACGCTCCAGCAGGGGAACATAACTTTTAACAAACTGCGTTGTTCTTCAGTTCAGACCGGATGAGAGGCTGCGATAAGTACCCGTGGATAATCACCGACAGACTTCCCTCACGCATCCAAAAACATCGAGGGCAAGGGGACGGTGAAGAATGTGAAACAGCTACACAAATGACAACTGAAATGCAAACTCCAATGTCTAAGTACCCGTGCATGGACGGACGCCAGAGCATATCCATCGTAGATGCAAACGGCGAAAGCGTAAAGACTTAATAAGAATAAGAAAGAACTACAAACAAAGAATATATGAAACGCTAACTTCGATGTCTACTACTGGCATTAAGCAACAGGCCGTCATAACTCTTCAGTTCTCTCACGCATTCACTAACATCGGTAATTACATTAGATGGTGAGAAGGAATGAAAAAAATTAACAAATGATAAATTAAATACATACTGCCATACCTAGTCACACACACACAGACAGACGCCAACACACTTCGCTCACACATGCACTAACACCAAGGGCACCCAGCACAGAGAAAGGTGAGGGAAAAAGGAAATAACAGCAGAAACAAGAAATGAAATGCAAACTTTAACAACGTCTACCTGTGGATAAACGCCCACACATTTCCCACACGCATGAACAGACACCGAGGTCACCGAGGACGCTGAAACGGAATGCAAAACAAGTGCGCAAATATATAACTGAAATGCAAACTCCATTTTTTTTTTTTTTTTTTACTTTGGAAGAAGAAAGAGAACAAAAGCGTTTCAAACTCAAGGTAAAAGGGAGTAGACTTGCCACACGAGAGAATGTTACAAAAGGCGATATAATTTTTTTTTTCCACAGTTTATACAAGTCAACTAGAAGACTCACGGTGTAAAACGTAGTAGAGGTGAACATTCTAGAACCCAAGGAGCGAGTAGATGTACAACAAGAAACGCATGTTTAGATACACAAACCTCACTGGCGAAATGTCTAGACACATCCTCCCCGACTCTTCATAACACATACACTCCCCTGCAGAGCCTCACGTTGTCTCCCCAGGATCGTCTCTATTTGAAGATGCTCACTGACCTGTGTTCTATTTCATTCGATTCATCTTATAGTATCAGTTAGTCTTCCTCCCACACGAGTTGACTACCTCTATCACGTGGCTTGTTTCTTAATATTTTTCTCAATTAAGTGAACAGGATGCATTCTAATGATTTTACTCATTACCCCTTTATTGTTGTCGTTATGACTTTTTTTATTACCATCAAAGCACTTTAAAGAAAATAAAAGTAAATGAGAGAGAGAGAGAGAGAGAGAGAGAGAGAGAGAGAGAGAGAGAGAGAGAGAGAGAGAGAGAGAGAGAGAGAGAGAGAGAGAGAATGTAGGTTAAGTATCTTTCCTGCGCTATACAAGTTAAGATATTGTAGTACAAAAACACGAGTCTGAAAGTTGTAGGGACTTCTAGTAAAATGTGTTCCATTAACGAAACTGTTATACAATTCCAATCATACAATCAATTTACATGTTTGGAGATGTTCCATTCAGCTAATCAAGGGAAAGGGAACTAATCGTATCTGACGCATATTTAGACAATGATGAAAAAATAAATAAATATATAAAACACAACAAATAAAATAAAACAGAACAAAAGAACGATAAATCTCTCGAAATATCAGCAACCAGAACTTCTCGTGTGAAAAATCTTCTTTCACATAAAAAAAAAAATATATATATAATCTATATAAAAGTAAAACACAATAAACCTCAAACAACACAAAAACAACTACCTTCTCAAAACCTTTGCAGTAACACTAGTATGAAAAGTATCACACAAAGAGAGCAAGCAAGAATCCACATCATCTTACCAACTATACTTCAGCCACATCCTTCGTCTTGCCCTCCACCTCTACTTTTCACCCCCTTAACCCTCACATCTCATCACATCCGGGGCGAAACGACCTTGAGGTAGTTAAAAGTCAAGTGTAAGACAGAGTTTCATCGCCAAGCACAGTCTACTTACTGGCTGTCTACACCTCAGCGCTCCAAAAACGTAGTGTTATATATATAATATACGACGGTGGGATGGCGTGGAAAATGGAGGCAAGGAAGGAAGGAGGGAAGGAAAGATGGTATAACATGGCGGGGCTGGGAAGGGTGTTGTGTAAGAGATGACAGGCTGAAGATGGAGGAAAGGGAGCCGGGGGAGGATGAGGCGGACGGATCGAGGGAGAGGAAGGAGGGAGTTGAGTCAGGTGCTTGGAATGGAGATGACAAAGCAGAGGAGGAGGAGGAGGAGGAGGAGGAGGAGGAGGAGGAGGAGGAGGAGGAGGAGGAGGAGGAGGAGGAGGAGGTGGAGGAGGAGGAGGACTGAGGAGAGAGAGAGAGAGAGAGAGAGAGAGAGAGAGAGAGAGAGAGAGAGAGAGAGAGAGAGAGAGAGAGAGAGACTAGTGGCCTTGTTTTTCCTCACTTTCACTGGCGTGACCTCGCTTGACCTCACTTCTCGACACCATGCATGTTTAGATTAAGTAAGAGGAGAAATTATGTGAATAAGGGAGGAACGAGAGAGAGAGAGAGAGAGAGAGAGAGAGAGAGAGAGAGAGAGAGAGAGAGAGAGAGAGAGAGAGAGAGAGACAGGGTTAAATCCAGGGAAACAGAAGGACAGTGAGATAAGGTGAGGACGATCGATGCACCAGTTCAGTATGGGGATGAGGGTGGGTAGCAGGACGCCTCTATGCTATCCTCCATCCTTTCCCCTACCCGAGCCTGCCTGCCTGCCTGCCTCACCCATATCACTCAGCCATCACGAGCCTACTATACGAGTACACCTGTGGGATCTGAGGTTCACATTTGAAGGCAAACTAAACAATTCAAAATATGTCAGGCCAGAGCTAAAGAGGTCTAAGAAGTTATTGTCTTGTTAACGCTACAGTGCAGATCAAGCTATGTTGTTTTAGATAGGATATGAAAAGATCTAAGAGGTCTTGTTTACCCATTAAAACAGAGCCACAGTTCCACAATATCACATTGCAGTGTCGTATCACTGTGTTTCAGGTCACGCTGGAGTAAGGCGTACCGTACCTAACGCCATACCACGCCACACTATACCACAACGCAAGGCCACGCCATGGTAATAACAAATGTTCCCTCAGGGTCACCTTGTATCTACAGAAGACAACACGCCCCAGTAGTTTCGACTATGTACAGTGCCATATAAGGCCAATGCCACGAACCACATCACAGCCACACCATTTCACAGTACTAAGAAACCAACAATTAAGGCGCCGAGACTCACCCCAAAGTCACACTGAAATGCTGCAGGGACCTCTCGTCCATGATCCACTGCAAACCTATGACGTCCTAGGAGGTGGTGTATAATTCACTAGTAGGGTTAGCCATCACGCGCTGTGCTCGTGACCGTCAGTTAGCTGTACCCTCCCGGAGAGAGCTAAGAAGACTTCGTACTCATAATCTGATGTATAGGTAAGGCTGTGGATCTTTCACGCGCCGCATATCCCATCCTTTGCTCAAGGTGTGTAACTGCTCGCCCGTCACTGGAAAGCTGTGCAATAGCCTCAGCCTGCCAAGTCACATAATTCTAAGAATGTTATCAGTGGCCTGGAAAAGTGTAAGTGTGTGTGTGTGTGTGTGTGTGTGTGTGTGTGTGTGTGTGTGTGTGTGTGTGTGTGTGTGTGTGCGCTGCGTCATGCATCCTCACGTTGTGGGTGGATTCCCTGGGATGTGTCATCACGCGGTTGCTACCTGCTTAGCACGTGGTGGTAGTGGTGGTAAACTTGTGCCAATCCTTAAGACATAACCATGATCAAAATGATCATAATCAAACTTGACGGCAGCAGCAGCAGCGGTAGCTACAACAGCAGTAGCGCCAACCATATCAACATATACGCCAGCAGGCCTGAGGGAGGGCTGACGGCGGATGTTGTGTTGGCGTATTGATCCAGGAGGCAGAAGCTTTAGAGGTCAGCCGCCCCCTGCCTGGCTTCTCCTCCAACTCCTCCCTCCGCCAGCACAACACCGCTGCCCCCAACCCTGGAGAGCCACGCCGGCATTGTGAGACACCGTGTCGCCGTCAGCGTCGGTCAGTGGGGCGGGGGCCGGCGCCGCCCCTCACTGGTTGGCTTGTTAGCTGGCTAGCAACGGACTGATTGCGGCGGTGCCCTCATTACGATGCCGAGCAGCGCTGTGCTGCATCATCAGGCCGGGGACTGAAATTTCATCTGTACGACCAAGTTCACCTGAGGCTTTCCACACAGCCACGCCACAGCCTCCGCGCGGAGCTGTGACCTGCTTTTGAGGCCTGAAGCCTAGGGCAGCCTTCACTTCAGCTCGTCCTGCACTGCGACACACACACACACACACACACACACACACACACACACACACACACACACACACACACACAAGCTTTACCAGTCTAAAATTACCCGCATGGATTGCGGATAACCTGTGGCATGATAGAAAGAGCAATATTAGGTCTACCGAGGCTTCGTTAACTTTACAGGAGGCAGCCTTCACAGCTTCAAGCATTTGTGTCGTCCCGGCTGCCCCTTCAGTGACCACGCTGCTGATGACTGCTACCGTCCTAATATTATATACATACTCAACATGCACTATTATATTAAGGCGTGCCCAATGTACCCAAGGCAGATTGTTTCCTTAGAAAATCTCCATATGTGTGTGTGTGTGTGTGTGTGTGTGTGCTTAGAGGGTGGGGTGTAAGTCATGGCCTCGGCGACGGTAAAACAACAGCTCGAGGAGGCACGAGTCAGGCTCCTCCTCCCTCTTACTTGGCACACACTCATCTTCAGCATCCCTCACTGTAATAAATCCCACCTGATGCTGACAAAGACGACCGCACCAACCAGTCACGGATCTATCTACCCAAGAAGAAAAAGCCGAGCAGCAGTTAAACGGAAGATACAAAAGATAACAGCAAGGTAGCGCATAAAAAAAAAAAAAAAAAAAAAAAAAAACGGTGATGGAAAAAAAAGGGAACGTACTTGAAAGAGGGAAAAGAAAACTTGCAATCTCACGAATCCACATGATTTTGCACTAAAAAAATACATGACAAGGAAAGGTATTCTTATACAGAGAGAGAGAGAGAGAGAGAGAGAGAGAGAGAGAGAGAGAGAGAGAGAGAGAGAGAGAGAGAGAGAGAATACATGACCTTGAGGGGTTAAAATGTCGTGTGAGGAGAAAAATTCAATTCGGCAAGACGATGATGACTACTGAAGGTGTGTGTGTGTGTGTGTGTGTGTGTGTGTGTGTGTGTGTGTGTGTGTGTGTGTGTGTGTGTGTGCGCGCTGGCCTCCACTACAATATTTCTATTTGTCATCAACAGTTTATTTACGCAGCTTCACAAACACTTGATAAGAAAACATCACGAGAATTAATACAAGGCATAGGCGATATGATGCCAGTAGCAGCAGCAGCAACAGCAGTACTAGTAGTAGTGAGAAAAAAAATAAAATAACTCGAATAACAATAACATTAACAATAATTAAAGTAGGCATTTCCCGGCAGGGAATAAGTAAATAAATATACATAAATATACAACTGAAGTAAGATACGTAAAATAAATCCACATGAAATACGAAGGAACTTTATCGACAGAACAAGATAACAATATCAGCAATAGGAGTAACAGCAACAATAATATTTTGGTTCCCAGCACGTGGAGATCCAAAGTAACTGTGTAATTCACCTCGGTCGCCTACGTGTGTGTGTGTGTGTGTGTGTGTGTGTGTGTGTGTGTGTGTGTGTGTGTGTGTGTGTGTGTGTGTGTGTGTGTGTGTGTGTGCGCGCGCGCGAGGCGCCAGTGTTTTGTACCTGGGACAGGAATTTCCCATTTCTCAACAACTTCACATTTACCACAATAGGAAGGAAATGGGCTTTTATTCATATATATATATATATATATATATATATATATATATATATATATATATATATATATATATATATATATATATATATAAACGCTTTTCTTGTTTGTTAGTTTTTTTTTTTTCATAAAATAAACGTACTTTGAATTTGTCCTATCATTTTACGACGTATATTCTTTTATTTGCTGGTAACAGTGAAGGTGGTGATTATGGTGGTGGTGGTGGTGGTGGTGATAAAATATAATGGCATGAAGTAATTCAAGAATAAATAATGCAGTAAACAAATATTTTAAGTAGATACGGCTATGTAAAAGAAACGAGAGAGAGAGAGAGAGAGAGAGAGAGAGAGAGAGAGAGAGAGAGAGAGAGAGAGAGAGAGAGAGATCAAACACGTCGCTGATAAGGAGGCGATGAAAATTGTCGGTCGATTATTACATCCTCACAAAAGATACCGCATTATCATTGTTCTTTTTTGTCTCTCTTTTTTTAACACGACCGACACACAAGTGAGACAAAGAAAACTAAGCACGTGCAACACTGAAGAGAATATCTGCACCTGCTACCCCACGCAAAGATAGACAGATGAAATAAAAACAGATCCGAATAAAATAATAAAGAAATTAAAAATGAACATATGAAAATAAATAAATAAATAAACAACTAAATGAAAAAATAAATACACAAAATGATTAAACGAAAACCAAAACAAAATATTGAAATGAACAAGTTGTCTTCCGTTTAGATATTTTCCCTTTATCAATTTATTCATTTTATTTATTTCATAACCTCTAACTTAGAATATCTACTGCCTGTATACCTTTAGTCTACCTCCTCCACGTGAACCAGAAAACAAGCAAGGATGAAACTGAAACATAAATCTATCTCGCCTCCAACTCACACTGGAAGCCAAAACACAAAGTAATAAGAAGCTGGATGGACAAACAAACAGACAGACAGACAGACAGACAGGAGGCAAAACACCTTAATCTGAAACACTTCTGTCCGCACCTCGACTCCTTTCAATAGGTTCTAGTTGAAGTGGCACGGCTTTTAATTAATGGAGTTTTAACGGTTGTAATGCCATATCAACAACATTTCTACATTATCAGCAGGAGAAACACTCTTGGGAACCTGCCTAATCATCTCTGTGGTCTTTAGAAACTAGTCGAGGTGAGAGAGGGGAGGAGGTGACTAACTCAGCTGCCAATACGCGGCAACACGAAGCCCCGAGTTTGTTTATCAAGTTACCCAATGTCCAGCTGTGGCCTCACGCTTAATTCCCTCCCTCCTAACACCGCAACTGTGCTGTGTGTGGAGATGAGTGGTGGCTGGCTCTCTCTCTCTCTCTCTCTCTCTCTCTCTCTCTCTCTCTCTCTCTCTCTCTCTCGTTCGTGTCTGATTTTTCAATTTCAACATTAACCAATTTTGTATGCGATCCCTATAACCTTGCAGCGTTAATCTCTCTCTCTCTCTCTCTCTCTCTCTCTCTCTCTCTCTCTCTCTCTCTCTCTCTCTAAGCTGTTTGTTTTTTGCCATTTAAGTAATTTATTTAGCGTTGGAAGTCTCAATAAAATATTCAACCACGCTGTATAAGACCAATATGACCTCGCTATTATGATGCTAATCTCTCTCTCTCTCTCTCTCTCTCTCTCTCTCTCTCTCTCTACGTGCCGCGTCACTCGGTCAACACGGAAGAGCAGCGGCAGGTTCACTTCCTTGGTCCACGTGCCAGGGTGTCACACTTTCCGCCTCGGACCAGCGAAACAGGGCCACTCGGGTACAGCTAGCGCTATAAAAACTCAGTCGCGGCTACAAAAACATCGGCATGACATTTATTGCTGCCTACTGAAAGGGAAAGCTAACTTCGCGATTCTCTTTGTGAAGTGGATAAGCATGGGGAAAAATAAAGAAGAAAAAAATAAGCTGTCATTAAGATGGAATGGACATGCAGGAAAAAAGGAAGGAAATAAATATACGAGTGTCACTGTAGCCAATGGAGATAGTGAGGTGGATATAATGACGATAATATGAATAGATAGACGTGGCATATAGATAAGTTTGACAGGCAGCACAGTAAATAAATGTGATACGATGCAAAAAAAGAATAAATAAATAAATGAAATAGAATTAATAAATAAATAAATAAACAAATTAATTAATAAATAAATAAATAAATAAAAATAACTGAGACAGCAGGGTAAAATATAGGTAAGTGGCACATTTAAAGCTAGTGGTGATTAGAAAGGAAAAATAAAGTTGATATACAGGAAGAAGAAACAGACGTGAACTGGTACCTTTAATCAGTGGTTACTAAAAAACTAAGGCCGATATTGTAGAGACAGGAAGAAAAAAATGGACTTAACTTGGTTCAATAATAGGAATTTTAAACTGGTTGCACAAGAACATACGGAAAAGTGCACCTGCAAAAAAAAAAAAAAAAAAAACTTATTAATCAGTGCCCTAAGGAGACTAACATTAACACCATAGAGACAGAAACAAGAAACGAACATAGCTTGATTCAGTATCAGGATTGCTGGACAGACAGTACAAGAATATGTAAAAGAATAATGCTACAAAACCAACGCCTATTATTTTACAACACAGAATAAACTTAAGCTAATATTAGAGAGATACGAACATGAAATAGACGTAACATTGTTCAGTATCAAAATTTTGTACACTGCCATCACGAGAATGTTCAGAAAAGTTAGACCAGAAAAAAGGCAAAACCAGGAAAGTGACATTATTAATCGGCACCACCGAAAAAAAGGGATAAAAAATAACTAAAGCTGGCAAGTTCACGGCGATACTAAGAAGAAATGAACGTGAGGTGTTAATACTGCGCTCAAGACTGACGCTAAGCTCATGGGTTCCCTAAGTCGCTGCGGCAGGTGCTCTCTCCCTCCCCTCCCTTGCAAGCACCTTCTCCAGCTCAGGTGCAGTCATATTGTATAATGCAGTGCGGGTAAAGCGTCACAAATTACTGCACCTGTCCCAAGCACGACCGCTCCTCCCCCCCCCCACACACACTGATGTTGTTCACTGGTAGGCCGAGGCAAACTAATTAGCAACACAGCTCTCTCTCTCTCTCTCTCTCTCTCTCTCTCTCTCTCTCTCTCTCTCTCTCTCTCTCTCTCTCCATTACTATTTCTGTGGGTATCAAAGCTATCATTATTATCTGACTGCTATAATTATCGTCTATCACTATTGCAGTTGCTTTTCTTAATAATCATTGTCGTTAATATTGACCAGTTTTATTTTTCAATTTATTGCCTGTAGTAGTAGTAGTAGTAGTAGTAGTAGTAGTAGTAGTAGTAGTAGTAGTAGTAGTAGTAGTAGTAGAATGCAGTGAGAAAGAGAGAAAAAAAAAACATCAGATATGTTGACCTTTACGAGACCGTGATAAGGCACGCATCTAATCTAAAGTAAGGTATGTAGAAGAGTAAAAACAGTAGTAGTAGTAGTAGTAGTAGTAGTAGTAGTAGTAGTAGTAGTAGTAGTAGTGATGGTTTATGAAGCAGTGACAGACAGCAAGGCACCAACAACAACAATCTTCCAACGGATGAAGAAAACTAAGCCAAGGCAGATGAATCGCGAGACAAAGGCAGGGACAAGGCTGGAGGGATGGACGGTGCACCGGCACACTGAGCCAAGGCAAGACTGAAGCGTGGGGTCGAGGCGAGGCTGGTGATGGACGGCACGACACATGGAGATGGAGGAGCCGTGGTAGAAAGATGGAGATGAGGCAGGAGTAAGATACGGCGGGCTGGCTGGCTTACTGGCTAGCTAAGTATGTTGGGAGGTAGTATGTGTCTTTGTTCGTTCTGCTCTGATGATTATAATGATTGTATTTATTTTCATGTATTTAATTTATTTATGTTTTTCTAGTGAAGATTTTACAACGAAATACGATGATTCTATTTATTTAGTTTTTTTTTCTGTAGTGAAGATTATGAAGGCTTTATTTGTTTATTTAGTTATCTAGTTTCTTGTAGTCAATGTGTATAACAATTTTATTTGTTTATTCAATTATTTTTCCTGTAGTGGAGATATTAATTTCTCCACACTAGACAATAATCATTCTATTTATCTATTCAGCATAATAATAATAACAAAAATAATAATAATAATAATAATAATAATAATAATAATAATAATAATAATAATAATAATAAAACAACAACAACTAATTCCTTGATGATACGATAATACAGGATTGGACTGGGTTGGGTTAGGTTAAGGTTAGAGGCATTTACTGTGGTGGGTGTGGTGGAAGGACGGATTATTATTCATAGTTTTATAGAGATCATCGTGAGCGGGAAATAAAACAGCGTAATAATGTTTCTTCATAATTTCTTTCCCTGTTAAACAATCTATTGACCATAGACATATAGAAAAAAAAAAAAAAAGATAGGAATGAATTCTCTTAAATACACCATACAAAATGATAAATAAAATAACTATAAAAAATAAAGCAAATTTAGTTAAGGAAGTATATTAGCACTCTCTCAATAACAATGTGCCTGTAACTGAGTGATTGGAGAGAAACAAGCAAGCTGGGTAACAGTGTGGCGGCGGCTAGAGACACCTAATGTACTTAATGCTGTGACGCAACGCCTCTACTTAAAACCAATGACAGGTGACGGCGGCGTGAGTGAGCCATTTAGCAACACCGACATGATTGGCAGTTGGGCTGTATCACCTTAATTATCCAGGAGAGCGCCTTTAGATAATGCGGTTTGATGTCATAATGATAAGAGAGCTTGGTGTCATAGGCTCGTTATGAAGTAACAAACTCTATCAAGAACACTGTCGAGAAATTATATCAATTAGTCACAAACTCGTACAGGTGATTATTCTTAGAAGACTGACTGAACGAGCACGAAGTTTTAGAATATGCAAGACTAAGACCCGATGGCACTGCTGGAAAAGGAGGCAAGAAAAGCGGATGTGGAAAGAAAGGAAGAGTTTTGAGGAAAAAAAAAAAAAAAAAAAAAAAAAAAAAGATTACTCGTATAGAGGACACGTATGTGATGAAATCAGGTCGGGAAAATTAGGTTGGGAAGAAGATGAGAGGAGACTCGGAAGTTATGAAAAAGACATGAGGCAGAGAGAAAGAAGCTGGGGGAAACACATGAAATATTTGGTTGATATGATCCACAAAGCCTCCTGATACCAAGGCTACTCAGTCCACTAATGATCGAGGGTCTGCTTGTCTTTGTGTTGGTTCCAACTTGTTGCTTTTTTTTTCCCCCAGCTTGTTTGGTATTTAGACTACGTCTCGTTTTACCACCAACAATGTATAAACAATTTCAAACAGCGCCATAATGATATGTTCCTTTCACATATGGAACACTGATTCAACACAGAGAAACTAGGCCAGCTTTGTTTGCCTGCACGCACGCACGCCTTTATTTCAAACATTGTGTACCGCGCTCAGCCTCTGGAACTCTGACTCAGGGAATCACTACCGTAATAAACTCAAACGCTAAAAAAAATCCGTAAGTGTTTTAATTTTATTAACAGTAAGTAGTACAATAATCTAAATATTGCTGATAAAACATCTATATTATTTTCTACTGTTCGATTTCCAGACGCTATTACATTCCACTACATTCACCAGTGTCACGATCAATAGCACCACAGGACCACATCAGTAATGCAAAACAGTCCAGACATTGCAATGACAGGTAATCAATCGTTCAATACCAGCAGCATGATCAACAACTGGTAAATTTCACATCCTCACTCCACAACAACACGTTACAACGATGCATTGTTTGGTATTCAAGCAGCAGCGCCCTTCCGTGCTCGTGTCACGGCCAACAACAATGTAAATTTCACTATAATAATTAAAACTATACCACTATCACATGGTTGAAGCAGCGGTCCACTGGCAGACACTTAAAACAGCCTCTGCCACGAGAGAAAATATACCAACAAACAAAATAACTCAACAAGAAATATATTAATCTGTTTTAGGCTAAATATTCTTAAATCATCAAGTAACCCAATCAATGAACACTAACCTATTCAAACCTGACCAACTAAATCGACATATATGGGTTAAATATTTACGAATCGCTCACGGCTCAACTCATTAACAGGAAAAAGAAAAGACAAACAGAAACAAAAATACTATGAAACTGACTAACATAACCTATCCCAATTCGACATAATTTAGCAAAACCAAGCTGAATAAATCCAAACTGGAAAATTTAACACTATGGCTGTGCTTAAAACTTAAACATCGCCAAATAATGTTAAAAAAAAAAAGACCTTTACATATTCATAATTATCTGACTAAACCAAAACTATATTACTGATTCTTATTTACACCTCATCAACAATCCAAAATGTCAAACTCGCACACTTATCAGCAATATAACCGTGCCTTTGTATAGAAGAATGTATACAAGGTTCAATGTTAGGAGCGTGGCAGTGCCTTTCAACAACAAGAGTGCCAAGGTTGTTAGGAGGCGTGTTGTCATGGTAACTGATGGGAGTGCCACGTGTGTTTACATGTGCCGAGGTTAAGTAAGTGCCAAAGTGACTGAAACCTTTACTCTTTTTTGATGAGAGAGAGAGAGAGAGAGAGAGAGAGAGAGAGAGAGAGAGAGAGAGAGAGAGAGAGAGAGAGAGAGAGCGAATCTTTCATTTTTTTCTTGTGCTTCAGTAGTTGGACAATATTTTCTCCATCATTAACGTTCTCTAGTCAACATTACATGAATAAAGAAAGAAAAATATGAGAGAGAGAAGAGAGAGAAGAGAGAGAGAGAGAGAGAGAGAGAGAGAGAGAGAGAGAGAGAGAGAGAGAGAGAGAGAGAGAGAGAGAGAGAGAGAGAGAGAGAGAGAGAGAGAGAAAGAAAGAAAGAAAGAAAGAAAGAAAGAAAGAAAGAAAGAGAGAGAGAGAGAGAGAGAGAGAGAGAGAGAGAGAGAGAGAGAGAGAAATTATGTCCATCTTGTTAAAAAAAAAATAAACATGCACTGCATTCACTACCTGCGTTAATTTGCTCTCTCTCTTCTCTCTCTCTCTCTCTCTCTCTCTCTCTCTCTCTCTCTCTCTCCTGTTCCTGTCCACACTATTTATACGCGGCCTCCATGACGACGATATTGTGAAGACTGTTGCCACATCCTCCTCCTCCTCCTCCTCCTTCTCTTGAGTACCCCGACAGTAAGAGGGGCAGGGGAAAGTGGCATGATAGGGAGGTGAATGACTGAAGAGGAAGTGAGAGAAGAGGGAGAAAGCAATGCATGGTAGGGAGTTATACGGGTAAACAAAGAGAAAGAGGAGGAGGAGGAGGAGGAGGAGGAGGAGGAGGAGGAGGAGGAGGTGGTGTTCACTTGTATGTGCGATTGTGTTTGTTAAAGGAAAAACTCTCCCCCTACTACCACTTTCGTAACTACTACTGTTAACATACCTCTTAACTACTTGTACTATCATACTATTATGGACCTACTACCACCACCATCACCACCACCATTATTTCTACTGCTACTATTACTACCTGAGACTATTAGCCTAAACCTATGCAAATTGTACACTATTCAGGTGATCCTAACTCGTATTTATCTTTCCTACAGGGACGAGTTTCTCCCTCCACCACCCACCACCGCCACCACAACCTTCACCACTACAGTCCCAACTACTACTCTTCCCTCTACTGCCACGACCACTTCCACTTTTGTCACGACCACACTTTACTATCTTCATTTCGACAATATAATACTTTCCCTTATTCCACTTCACTTTTTCCTCCTCCTCTTACTACGTATTATTGCTGCTGCTGCTACTGCTACTACTACTACTCCTACTACTACTACTACAACTACTACTACTACTACTACTACCACTACTGTTTGTTATTACTTTTCCTCGCTTTATTTTTTCTTCAATGTGTGTGTGTGTGTGTGTGTGTGTGTGTGTGTGTGTGTGTGTGTGTGTGTGTGTGTGTGTGTGTGTGTGTGTGTGTTCTTGTATTGTCACGGCCATTACTTCCTCTTCCTCTTAACCTCCCTCTTCTTCTTCTTCCTTTTCTTTTTCGTTTTCTTATTCTCTTCTTCCTCCTTCTCTCTCTCTTCTTCCTCTTCCTCCTCTCATTACGTAACACGGCTTTCTTTAGGCAAGATATCTACGCAAACCATTCAGTCTCTCTCTCTCTCTCTCTCTCTCTCTCTCTCTCTCTCTCTCTCTCTCTCTCTCTCTCTCCTTTAACGTTTAACTGACCTTTATTCACTAGATGGTGGTAAATGTTAAATCACTCTTATTTAGAGGAACCATGAAGGAAGCCACTCCACTTCCCACTGCATACATCATGACTGTTCCTAACCCAACTCATTCACTACCACTCAACGCCCGGCCTTCAGACACCCACCAGCTGCTAGACCGAGTGGAGTAACTTAAGATTGTGTGAGTGAATAGGGAGGATTTTTACCATTGAATAAACTTAATATACGCTATCACTGACGTCTTGAATTAAAAGTGATGCCGTGTTACTCAACCGATGGATTAAATGTTTTGAGTAACTTATGATTGAGTGAGTAAATAGGAAGGATTTTTGAACTTATTCCTCACAAAGCATAACACTGTAAACTAAAATATACTACTTGTTACGAATTAAGAGTGATGCCGTGTTTCTGAAGGGATTAAATGCTTTGGGTTCCTCATAAAGTCTATTTTCAAAGGCCACGGCGATGATGACTCTGGTTCTCACGGTCGTTTCTTCCCCAGTGATGACGCAAGAGTCATTAAATTGATCACTCTAGACATGAAAACATCCATGAAAGGCTCAATAATTTCCGCTATAACTGGGAGTCTGTTTGATGCTGTCGAGATAAGACGCATATAGGTTTGAGAATACGGAAAGTTCTCTCTCTCTCTCTCTCTCTCTCTCTCTCTCTCTCTCTCTCTTGGAAACTCTCTTTTACAGCTACAATGATTCTTATTGTTCGTTCTTCACCACTGATCCATTTATTTGAACGTGTTTTTGTTCTTCCTTGACGCATAATCAATATTAATTTGCTAAGTCTTTATAATTCACTCAGTATTCATTTATTTATATGCAGTCCTTGCTCGGTGGCGCCTCACTCACACCTGTCGCTACACCATGTTTCTTCTACCACGGTCAGGAATGCACACACACACACACACACACACACACACACACACACTTTCACTGGTACGCCTCAGTTTTGTTTACACTGTTGGTTTATTACTCTTATCTTATCAGGGGCTAAATTTTTCCTAGTTAGTCCTATGAAAACAATGATAATGGAAATCTGACCACTAGAGTAGCTGTTCTTTTGTCGGGATGCATTACTATCCCCTTCTCTGTAAGTCTAGATTTGAATAATTTTCCGTTTCTAAATAAGTAAATCACTTGCTTATTCATAGTTTTTTTTTCTTTATTCACTTCCCCCCCCCAACGTTGCTTATCGAACACTATTAATTTTATCGAACACTACTAATTTCTTTATCTTTAAGGCGCTCTATTCCGTCCATATCTTAGTCTTATTATTGTATTGTTTCTAGTTTTTTTTTTTTTTTTTTTTTTTTTTTTTTGCTCTTCCGGCTTATCAGTTCATTTCCTTATATTTTCCTTTATAACTTGGTCCTATTTTCTTCTCTTTCAAGCTTCTACTCCACAATGTTTATCGTGTACATTATTTTCTCCACACTTTACAACTTATTTCCGCTTTTAACTTTTATTTCCGTTCCTGACTCAATGATTATCGTGTTAATCTTCTCACATGGGGACTGCAATGTGTGTGTGTGTGTGTGTGTGTGTGTGTGTGTGTGTGTGTGTGTGTGTGTGTGTGTGTGTGTCTGGATGTCCTTGATGACACAACCACTAGCGCCGCACCTCTGCTTGAGTGTTCCTAGTGGGGTCTTATCAAGGCCACGTGCAGGGATCTATATAATGGAGTACCTTCATGTAGAAAGCTTCTTACTACAAATAACGCTCTTCTTTTTGGGACTTATTATTTTTTTTTTTCTGCTACATTTCCAGCAGAAGTTGATGTTTCTTTATTATTTTTGTTTGGTGTAAATGGCCAAGTACGTGGTTCTAAATAGCAGAATATATTTATACTATTACCGATAGTACTTTCTTTTCTCTTTTCTGTTCGAATTACTTCCTTTCTTCAATTAATTTCCTGGAGTCAGTTATAATCTTTCGTGTGGCGTAACTGTGGCCACGTGCAGAGTTGAAAACAGTGGAATTCATAAACATCACTTACTATTTCTACTTGCACTTTTCTTTTCTTGCTTATTTTTTTTTTTCCTGGTAGAATTTCTGAAGTCAGTTTCTTTCGTTTGACAATAAGTGTCTTGATGTAGAACACTAATTACAACTAGCATTTTTTTTTTTTCTGGCTTAATGATTATTTTCTTACTAGTTTTCCTGAAGCCAGTTTTTTTTATTTTCTCTTCTGACGCAACTGTATTGCTACGTTAGATATGCTGAGGAAGCCAGTTCATGTTTTGTCTGGCCTAATTTACGTTCTCTTCCAGGTGGTCTGCCAGCACATGCTTCTCATTGATGCGTTCAATGATAAGGCTATTCTTTATTATGCAAAGCAATGTTGTAATAATAATAATAATAATAATAATAATAATAATAATAATAATAATAATAATAATAATAGATAAATAAATAAACCAATAAATCAATAGATAATGTGTATCAACACAAAAAAAAAAAAAATTACGTGGTTTATTTTTTTCATGCTACAGAAACATTTAAGAAATCGAAGGACAAGTAATATGCATCTTAAAGTTGTGAAGGGCTGAGGGGAAAATATGAAGCAATGAATATATAAATGATAATACGGATGTAATTTTCTGTCCTGGTTCTGTACATGTAAGCATACAGGATGTCTCTCTTCCTGTCACTAAGTGCGTCTCTCATGCAAGTCTTCATACAACACTTCTGTTATTCAGTATTAATATTTACTGCATTGTCGTACCCCTGATATGACTCATATCAACACTCTTTTCTAAGTGGAAGTTGAGCATTTTCCTCATGCAACTCTAAAAACTTGTTATTCAATGTCAATATGTAATGCAATGTTGCTCATTTCTCTTATGTAACCCTCACATTGACATCCCTTCTTTCTCTGGGTAGAAGTCAAACATCCATCTCAGTCTTAACTCGTCTTACAGTTCGGTCTCCCAGCAGGTTGTCATGGTCCTCCCTGCCTCCAACCTTCCTAAAAGTCTTAGGTGTCATCTGAGTTCAGGTCCGGCAGTGGTCATAAGTCTTCAGCACTCATTTTCACCATGTTTTGCGTTTTCCCTTATATTAAGTTAATCATACCTAAATTAACCACCCTAAAAACAGACAGTTATACAAGAAAGCATATCAGAGCACTTAGAAGATAAACACAGGGGAAGTAAACCCGTAGGGTATTCAACTTGACTTCTGGCCATGACTATTCTTTTTGTACCTCACTAATATCGCGCATGACGAAATCAGACAGGTCATTGATACGACACATGATAATGGTCCCGGGACAGAATCCAAGGGGACACACACCACTATCACTTGCCCCTAGTGTGATGATCTGCCATTTGTTTGTACTTCGTCTCCTTGATAAGAATCCTCATCCAATGAGCACACTGTCCCTTAATATCTGTGTCTTTTTCAGCCAATCGTGTTCAAGAGTAGGAAATAAAATTCTCTTATCATACCTTTTTTTTCCCCTGTAATTTGTTGATATACTTCTAGAGTAGGAACTTAACACTGCACCTTAATATCTGAACCTTCTTTTTCAGCCAATTGATGTCAAGAGTACAGAACAACATACTCTCACTGATTACTATAGCTTTCTTCCTACAATCTGTTGATATACCTCTAGAATAGGAACTTAGCACAATTCCTTAATATCGTAACCTGATTTCCTCAGCCAATCATCTTCAACGGTACCAAATAAACATACTCTTCCTGAATATCCTAACTTTCTTTTTCCCTTTAATTTGTTATGATATACTTCACTACGTATTCAAGAGTAAAAAATCAACATACTGTCCCTTAATATCCCAACTTCTTTCTTTTCCTGTGAGATATAACGATAGCAAATAACAGTAGAGAGAGAGAGAGAGAGAGAGAGAGAGAGAGAGAGAGAGAGAGAGAGAGAGAGAGGTGATGAGAAGGGAAAACAATTAATTGTATCAAAAGAATGATATGAATGACGTCAATTCCTAGATTTACCTCTCTCTCTCTCTCTCTCTCTCTCTCTTTCCTTCCATCTTGTCTATATATAGTTAATCATCGTTTGTTGTTTCTTTCCGTGTCTTTTCTTTCCCTCTTGTTGTTTCCTATTTTCTTGTTATTCACTTGTTTCCTTCTTTCTTGTTTACTGTTTAGTTGTTTCTCATTTATTCTTTCCTTCCATCTCTTTTTTTTCTCTCTCTTGCTTCTTTTAATTTCATCCTGTGTATTTTCCTTTCTCTTTAATTTACTTATACTTGTTTCTAGTTTTAGTTTTTTTTTTTTTTCTGCGGTACATTTTTCCTTTTCTCTTAATTTGCTAACTAGTCGCCTTTCGTTTTCTTATCTTTCACTTATTTTCTTGCCAGAGGTCTCTTCATGCATTCACCGCACTAAACTAACAACTGGCGAGCAATATATTCAAATCGTTTGCTGATGAACACGTATGCAAGACGTTGTTCCGCTTTGCACGCGCGCCTCTACAAATATTCACTGTATAAATATGCAGAGAACGCTTGACCCTTCTACAGCTTACAAGAGGAGCAAAGAACCACAACTCCAAAAATCAGAAAATCTAATACCAGGAGACTGCCGCTTGAGGAGGAAAACATTGAAAGGACTAAACAAATACTACGTTGATTTTGGGAAAAGTGGAGAGAAAAAAAGGAAAATTACTCCATCAACCATATCTAGAAGATCAAATAGTAAATACGTACTAAGGACACTATTGTTTGGCGAGGGAGACATTCAAAGGAGTAAGCAAATATTACATCGGTTTTGGAAGAAAGAAAAGAAGGGAAGAATACAAGAAGGGAACAATAAAACGTCAATAGATGAAAGCTTCTTCCCGAACACAATCCGAGTCTGATAGTTGCCTTGGTCGCTCAGAGCCATATTATGAAACACTTCAGCGCTTCAACTACTTTTAAAGGTTTTATACTAGTTGAAGCTGCACCAGTTTTTAAGGGCGCTTTTACAGTTCTAGTTATAAAAGAAAAAAAAATTCCACAGTATCAGTAGAGGAACACTCTTGAGAAACTAGTTAATTTATCCCACAGGTCTTCGAAGATAGTCGTTGTGAAATTGCAAAGCGTTTCTCATTATGGGTCCTGTTCCTTCTGCTGCAGGTGGAAACACATCGCTCACCAGGGACGCTTCTTTACCGAAAATGAACACACGAGCAACAGGAAAGCATAAGAGGGAAACGGGTAATGCCACTCCCATCATTATATGAATATATGACGAGTTACAATGAGGTTAAGGTCGACTGAAATTCCCAGGGGAAATGTTTGTCTTGCTACTTACTTCCCTTCCTTTGAAAGTAAAAATATAAACAAAAGCTCTTGAATGTTGGTAAATAAATACATATGTAAATCAAACAAGCTCAAAATGTAATACATATTTTCTTTTACGAGTTTGGTTGTATATCTGAGAGTACTAAGGGTTGTTAAACTACAAAGAAGAATGGAGAGAGAGAGAGAGAGAGAGAGAGAGAGAGAGAGAGAGAGAGAGAGAGAGAGAGAGAGAGAGAGAGAGAGAGAGAATCATAACTCCATCTCTCCTTTCACACCACCTAAACAAAAATCCAAAACCACATCACGTATCATTACAAACCTCAATTATCACAAATGAATATCTTAACCTAACAGAACAGAACAGAACAATAGGAGTCAGAACACTACATAACAATACACGTACACACCCACATATAACACCCATGACCTCGTGACTCACCTCACACCCACCCTTACCCCCCCAGCCAGCTGGCTACCTACACTGTCCTTCGTGGTAAATCCTATCTCCCTATCTCTACTGATTAACTCCCCTACTGTAACTAAGCTTTTTGTATTGTTTCTCTCTCTCTCTCTCTCTCTCTCTCTCTCTCTCTCTCTCTCTCTCTCTCTCACACACACACACACACAATTTTCATACAATATACTGTGCCTCGTATTTCCAGCATTTGAAAATAGATCTTTTATCAGTGTTCTCTCTCTCTCTCTCTCTCTCTCTCTCTCTCTCTCTCTCTCTCTCTCTCTCTAGTAATTTCCATGCATCCCTATTTACTGACCTGGGATTTAAAAGTCTTCTCTTCCCCTGAACACGTGGCGGTTCTCGAGGTCAACTATAATTTCTCCCCCCCGAGCAATCAAACTTACTTATCCTCAAGGTCTCTTCGCTGTGTCTGGCTCCTCATTCACTCTTGTCACGTTTCTGCTGCTGTTGTTATTTCTCTTCCTCTTCCCACATTGTTACCTCATGAAATCCTACGCTACATCCACACTTCCTTCCTCTTTCTTTTCTTTCTTTACTTTTATTTTTTTCTCTCTTCCTCCTCTTTATCATTCCTTTTCTCTTACATTTATCTTTTCTTCCTGTATTGTTTATCCTCTTCATGTTCGTTTTTTTTTTCTGTTGTTCTCTCTCTTCTCTTTCTTTGTTTCTATCTTCCAATTATTTCACTACGTACCTTCTTCCTCACATTTTTCCCCCTACCTTCTATTCCTCATCGACATACTTCCTTCTTATAATATTTCCTTGCTTCTCTCTTCATCTTCCTCATTTTTTACAGTTTCTTCTTCCTTTCCTTTTTTTTCGTGACCTCCTTCTTTCTTTCTTTTTCATTTCCTTTCTCCTAAATATATTTCCTATTACCCCTTACAGTAATCACCTTCCTTCTATTTACCTTCCCTTTCTTGTTCTTCTTTAATTATCCCAACCTTCCTCCCCTCTCCCTGTCATTTGAACATTCCTCTTTTCCTTGCCTTTCTTCTATTCCATTTTCCTCTTGTCCTTTTCCTTCCTCTTGTTTTCGCTTGTTTCTAATCTATATTTCTTTCTCATTTTTCCTCTTTTCTTTTTTGTTCTTTTTGTGTTTATGTTTCTCTACAAGTGCATTCTTATTTGCAGTTTTTCCTTTACTTTCCTTCATCTTTCCTCCTATAGTTTATTTTTTATCCTTTTCCTCCATTTCCTCGTCCTCCACTTCCTCCTCCTCCTTCAGTGTCTTATACAATCTCTCTGATAAACAAACATATATACTTCCTTCTCTTCCTTCTCACCGTCCTCTTCAAGCACTCTCTCTCTCTCTCTCTCTCTCTCTCTCTCTCTCTCTCTCTCTCTCTCTCTCTCATCATTATCACATTATTTTTATTTTATCCTTCTATTTTATTATTCTTATATCATTTATATGTAATCCTAACATTTTACACACACACACACACACACACACACACACACACACACACACACACACACACACACACATATATATATATATATATATATATATATATATATATATATATATATATATATATATATATATATATATATATATATATATATATATATATATATATATATATATATATATATATATATATATATACTATTCTATACATATCAATATTCATGTAATATTTTCTACATGCCTTAAAAGCTTTGCTTATAAATAGGTTAGCCAATAAGTCATTGTTAAATGTTCTATTTTATACATATTTCACATTTGTATAACTTATATGAGCTATAATAAATGTTCAATGTTCAATCTTCTCTCTCTCTCTCTCTCTCTCTCCGGTACCAGCGCACCTACCCTGCCTTGCTCTCGGTACATGTGCACTCACATCGCTCGATATGACCCGACCCCTCTCCCTCCACTCCCAGCTCCCTTCTCTTTCCACGCTCCACTCCCTTGCTCGTCTCTCTCTCTCTCTCTCTCTCTCTCTCTCTCTCTCATAATGCGCTAGACAAGAAAGACTACAGTTGCGTATTATGTTACAACTCCTATTTCTCTAGATAAATTTCGTGAATTGGCTTTTATCTCTCTCTCTCTCTCTCTCTCTCTCTCTCTCTCTCTCTCTCTCTTCTGGAATATTATTTTTTAGGCTTAGTTCTCTCTTTCTTTTTCCTACGACAATGCTTTAGAAGTGATAAGAGAAGACTACGGACAGGGATGACGGGTGGACAAGAGTATGCAAAGAGTGTTTGCCACGTGTAGGCCTATTGACTTCTTACGGCTTCTCTTATGATCCTATACACTGCTTCCTCAGCGATATCATACTCACAGAAATTAAAGACACGATCAATAACTCATACAAAACGAGAATATTAAAAGATCTCTCTCTCTCTCTCTCTCTCTCTCTCTCTCTCTCTCTCTCTCTCTCTCTCTCTCCAGACTTTAAGCTTCTTATGTAAGAAGCTAAATAGTTAATCTGTGTAGCACTTCGAAGTGACACGATCGTTACTAAGCAATTAAACGCAACTCATTAAAAGCTTACGCGATTAAACTGAAATTTCCCTGCATATACACCAGGTAACACGTGTCTGAACGGTTAGCAAGTCAGTAGACTTAATGTAGTGGCGTCACCATTACCACTTGCTTAATTAAAAAAGCTTGCATGTCTAAAATGAACTTTTCCATGCACATGCTAGGGAACTGGCATCTATGTGAGTTTTTTTCTAATTCTGTTGACCAGATTTCCTTTCTTATATACAAAAAAAAAAAAAAAAAAAAAAGGATGTCGAAAAAAAATTACCAGAATTCAAGTTACGCCATCATCACCATCATCATCATCATCATCATCATCATCATCATCATCATCCTGAGTCTCCGTGATTCCTCCACAGCGGAACTTAAGCTTCTTTCCCGATCGTCTAAGTTACGAGTCATTTTCCCCCGTCAGCTCGCCCAGTCCAGTTGTAAATTGCAAAAACTCGTGACTCAGACGACACGCGCATGCAAGGAAGAGTGTCACGCCATCCACGTCAAAAATATCCCTCCCCCATCTCTCTCTCTCTCTCTCTCTCATCGCTGTCCACCACTCGACCTCAATGTCCTTTCTAAATTCTGTCCACGCATCTCTCTCTCTCTCTCTCTCTCTCTCTCTCTCTCTCTCTCTCTCTCTCTCTCCTGTCCACCACTCGACCTCAATGTCCTTTCTAAATTTTGTCCACGCGTCTCTCTCTCTCTCTCTCTCTCTCTCTCTCTCTCTCTCTCTCTCTCTCTACCCCCAAACCAGTAAGGTAATCTTACTGACACCCTGAGAAGACACACACGTTACTCAGCAGTTACACTATAAGCAACCAATCAAGATCCAGCCACGATCTTTTTCTACCACACGTGGATGAAAGACACGTTCAGTCACCAGAAATACACCCACCTCATCATCATCACTGTCATCATCGCTGCCTCTCCACTGCAGGACATAAGCTGCTTCTACCCACCCACCGTCACACCACACAGGCACATCCCTTGCATTCTCTTCCATTTCTCATTCTGTTCCCGTCCCCGTCTCCCTTCCCTGGACACGAATCAAGTTCAAGTCTGAACGGATCATCACAGACTGTCCGACACTCATGGCCGAGATGACAAACGGATGTGAGAAAGATAGCCACACTAAACGTTTTGTACTTATCTCTCTCTCTCTCTCTCTCTGTGTGTGTGTGTGTGTGTGTGTGTGTGTGTGTGTGTGTGTGTGTGTGTGTGTGTGTGTGTGTGTGTGTGTTTTTTCAGTACTGTAAACGGAAGCACTCCACGGACCCCAACATTCTCTCTCTCTCTCTCTCTCTCTCTCTCTCTCTCTCTCTCTCTCTCTCTCTCTCTCTCTCTCATTAACCTTACTACCCACCTAACGATTTAGCTAAAGACCATACCATGTAATGCACCTCCACCTCCCTCCACACACACACGCGAAAAACGTGATTTTGTTTTTGTATTACCACCTAACCGGTTTTTTTCCCTCTGGCTCCAGCTCCAAGAAAACACACTAAGGGGTTTCTCTTCTCCTGATGTGTGTGTGTGTGTGTGTGTGTGTGTGTGTGTGTGTGTGTGTGTGTGTGTGTGTGTGTGTGTGTGATAGCTCGGTACACATGTCCTCACTCTCCTCCCTCCCCATTTCATCCTCCCCAACAGCAAGAATTTATCGAGTCTCCCCCCACCAAACTCCACAGAGTCATCATTCCCTCCTTCACATCAATCGCTGGTATCTCCTCCTCCTCCTCCTCCCCCTCCTTCTCTTCCTAAACACGCGTGCGCCAATGTGTGTGTGTGTGTGTGTGTGTGTTATTGCGTTCCTCTCTTGCCCCTTCCTCAGTCTACCAGTCTATCTATCCCTGTCCTCCTTTTCCCCTATCCCACCATTGTCCCTTCACCTTTACTTTCCTTTATCGTTTGTCCTTCTGGCAAACCTTCATTCTACGTAGTTCTGGTTGGTTCCTCTCTCTCTCTCTCTCTCTCTCTCTCTCTCTCTCTCTCTCTCTCTCTCTCTCTCTCTCTTATTATTCCATCCACTTCCATACACACAACACACACACACGTCCACAAATTGCAATATCGCTTGCCTGAAGTTACGTTTCTGGGCCATGGATATATATATATATATATATATATATATATATATATATATATATATATATATATATATATATATATATATATATATATATATATATATATATTCCTAGCTGCTGTGGCATGGTAAACACACACACACACACACACACACACACACACACACACACACACACACACACACACACAAAAA